>NC_084593.1:7309307-7354307 GCF_033807715.1 Cololabis saira | reverse complement strand
TGATCAAACTGGATCAAACTGAATGTGCAATGTGAGAGGAGTTTGTTTAAAATGATGAACCCATCGGACCACACTATTCCTCCTAGTTTTAGCAGCCCCCCCCCCAAACCAATCTTCCAAACACTGCTTCAAGCTGCAGCTATTTTGAGGAAAAAATCTCTAGTAACCCCCCTTTACGCAGCCTGGCGGTGAACATACTGGAGCATTTAACTGCCAGGGATCCAGATGTTTTCCCCAGTAGTTGGTGGTCATCAAGCAAGAAACAGAGGGAAAGTAAGTTCTTGAAAATAAAGTAATCAAATTAAAAATAATAATTAAAGCTGCAAGCAGCGATGAACGGGCCCTCGCACCTTTGCACGTTCAGGCTGCAGTGGAAGCTTGTATGACTTGATGTAGATTCTTCAGGCCTGGACATTTAGCGGATGAAACCACCCACGACTCTGTATGTCAGACCATTCAAAAGTTATGGCAGAAAGTAGGAACTATCAAATATGGACCAATCAGATGAAGGGACGGCGCGCTTGTTGGCGTCTATCGTCGCCACGGTAACGCTTTTGACTGAGAAAGTAATGTGCATCGTCGCAGGATCAAGACGCAAATTTTGATGTATAACACACCTGGGTGCACGTTACGGTTCGGGCGAAGAAGTGGCCGAAGAAATGGCATAAATTGCGCCAAAATTACACGATTAATTCAAAATGGCCGACTTCCTGTTCGGTTTCGGCCATGGCGCCAAGAGACTTTTCTTTAAGTTGCGACATGATACATGTGTGTACCGATTTTCGTGCATGTACGTCAAACCGTATTGTGGGGCTTGAGGCACAAAGTTTTCTAGGGGGCGCTGTTGAGCCGTTAGGCCACGCCCATTAATGCAAACCATGAAATATCTATATTTTTTGCCAGGCCTGGCTTGCGTGGAAAATTTGGTGACTTTTGGGGCACGTTTAGGGGGAAAAAAAGGCCCTCATCTCGTCGAAAGATGGAAAGAAAATTCCTACACATACAATAGGGCCTTCGCAATGTAAATGCTCGGGCCCTAATAATACTATTGATGTAAAACCTGTCATGTGCTTGTTGGTCTTGATGGTTTATAAATAAGCCAAAACAAGTTAATAGGATGACAAAGTCAATGTTGGTGTTTCACAGCTTGCATCCTGGTTTTGTCATCCCAACACAAGAAACAGGACTTTTAAATTACAGCACTGTCACTTTCATTGTCACTGTCATTTATGCATAGTTTATGCTTTTCCCATTATTTGCTTTTATCACAATTTTATTGAGTCTAAAATGGTTTTCAAAAATGTGTTATGGTTATCTGAAAGGTGTGTGTCTCCATGTGGCCAGAACTATGACAAAAAAATACAAATAAAAACTTTTTTTCTTTCTGTCCAAAAATAAATTAAATTATGTGCACTAGAAAGCATTTAAAACTTCAAAGTTGTTTGAATGAAGTGCGTTTATCACAGAAAGGCACCGCTGAGTGAACAACAGTGTTTCTTAGTAAATTTGTTGATGTAACTGATGGAAACGTTCCTTAGCTTGCAATAATCCTCTCACAAGTTTTTAATCTACTAAAACAGTCTCCTGTTGAAATGTAATTGCAGGAATTGATTTTTTTTTTTTGCCGCTTAGTAAAGATTATTGGACCACTGAAGCGCTTTGAACGTCTAAGCTTTTTGCTGCAAGAAACACACTGTTCCTGAAATGAAGACGGCATGCTCTGATTATTGCAATGTAATAATCCTCCGCTTGGTTCAGATGGATGTGAACTCATCTGGCAGCGCAATCGGGCCAGACTCCAGTGAATTAGCTGAGCATTTAGGAGAATTACAACTAATACTTTACCCAGGATACCATCAGCCTGATGATAAACCCAGTATGCCATTCAGATTCCATATTAGCTTGAGTCATTAAGCCAGCGTTATAAAGCTTCATCAGTTTCCTGCAACTGGAATGTTTTCATTGCTTTAGAAAATGCTCCCCCTTGCACCATTCCACTTTTTACTAAGTCATTTCCCTTATTTGCAACAAGGGAGCTGGTATACAAAATGGTAGTACATTTTTAACACATTGGAAGGAGAGAAGAAAAACATCACAGCTGCACGCTGAAAGGCTGTCACATTTAATCTGGCTGTAAATTAATAGCAACATTATCCTATTAAGGCATAAAACATGTGAGAAAATGATGGATGAAACGTTTGTGGCGGTTAAAGCAAGACACAGGACACAGACAGTTAAACGTTCTACATCAGCCCAGATAGGAGCTTCATTTGTGCCCATCTGGGCCACTTTTGGCCCTTGTGGCTCAGTCACAGCACCGGCTAGTGCTGTGTGGGCCAGATGTTCCCCAATGTTTATGAACTCGCACAAAAGCTTATTAACTGTTTATGAACTGCCCCAAATTTCATGTTTCATGTGTTGTTAGGGCCAGGCGTAGTCCAAGACCCAAAGAAAATGAAGAATTGGGCAAATGTCCGGTGGATATCTGGCACAGCTTAGACGACCACATTCACTGTGACTCAGTGTAGCCACTTAAAGCCGAATGTCGAAAAAAAATACAGGCCAAGCTCCTTTCCTATCCGGGAAGGGTTTATTCACTGTTCTTCTGTTTATTATTAGGGCCCGAGCACTGACAGTGCAAAGGCCCTATTGTATCTGTAGGAATTTTTATTTTTCCTTCTTCCAATGAAATGAGGGCCTTTTTTTCCCGCTAAACATGCCCCAAAAGTCACCAAATTTTGCACGTAAGCCAGGCCTGGCAAAAAATTTAATATTTAATGGTTTGCATTAATGGGCGTGGCCTAATGGCTCAACAGCGCCCCCTAGAAAACTTTGTGCCTCAAGCCCCACAATACGGTTTGACGTACATGCACGAAAATCGGTACACACCTGTATCATGTCGCTACTTAAAGAAAAATCTCTTGGCGCCATGGCCGAAACCGAACAGGAAGTCGGCCATTTTGAATTAATCGTGTAATTTTGCCGCAATTTATGCCATTTCTTCGACCGTTTCTTCGCCAGAACCGTAACGTGCACCCAGGTGTGTTATACCTGGGTATCAAAATGTGCGTCTCGATCCTGCGACGACACGCATTACTTTTCTCAGTCAAAAGCGTTACTGTGGCGACGATAGACACCAAAAAGCGCGCCCCCCCTTCATCTGATTGGTCCATATTTGATAGTTCCTACTTTCTGCCATAACTTTTGAATGGTTTGTTATAGAGAGTCGTGGGTGGTTTCATCCTCTAAATTTCCAGGCCTGAAGAATCTACATTAAGTCTTACAAGCTTCCACTGCAGCCTGAACGTGCACAAGGGTGCGAGGGCCCATTCATCGCTGCTTGCAGCTTTAATTATTATTATTATTATTCAGCTTGGATCAAAGACAGATAGACAGTGAAAAGACTGACAACTTAAGTCCAAAGACAACTCTGCAAATTTAAAGAGAAACCAAAGGAGTTAATAAAGAAAGTCAGTATATAACTAACCAATCACAGGTGTGGAGTAATCAACTGAAAGCAGGTGTCTTTTTGAGGTGACTAGGGTTAGCTAAACCTTTGGAAAGTTAAAGCACCACAAATGAACCGTTGTCATTTTCAGACCCAGGTGCAGGGGCTGGGCTTCAGGGGGGCCTGGGGGGGGCGGTACTGCCCCGGCCCAGGGCCCAATGGGGCCCGCCCTTGAGGCAGCAGGCCCCGCCCGCAAGATTTGTTTTTTTTATTGTGGCACAACTTGGTTCATATTAGGTATAAAGCATTGTATAATATGTTGTGCTGAGATTTTCACACTCAGTTAACATTAAAACAAAAATTGCAAGTAAATCTCCAAATGTATTTTGGGTAAAATCGTTCGTCATCAACAGCCGTCTATCAACGTCATATGTCATCATCAACTTGTCAACAGAGCACAGTAATCCTACAGCCTAAACATGAGCGGAGTTATAAACACAAAAATGGAGAGATAAAACGCAAAGAAAAAGAAAAAAGGGACCAGGAAAAGCCAAATTGCCCAAGCCCATATTTTGTTGGCCCTAACCCTCCTCCTGTGGGAGATGAACCTGACGTCGTTAGCAGCGATTCATCCCCGGGCCCAGGCCCGCCCAAAGCTGCGTCCTGGTCAGGGAGCAGGTTTACAAGTAGCTACAGTTACAACAATCACAGACAAACTGGCAGCAAGAAAATGTGAGTTTGTGGTAAATTGTTGATATAGTAGCCCGGCCGCCTAGCTTATTTCCTTCTCTGTCTCGCTTGACCAGCCGCGAGCCATGAGACGAGAGTCTGCAAAGGGCACGGTCATTTTCCCCGCCCCCCGGCCCGGCTCAGATATGTTTCACTACTGCCCATGTAGCGGTTGTACTCGTTCTCTTGCGTTGTGTAATTGAAGAAGAAGCACACACGTTAATTTTCTGGCTCCGCTCATATTTATTCGACTGAACCTGGTAATAAATCATCACAGTATTAGCTCCAACAGCCAGTTTTGCAGTTAACAGCTCCGTACATACACTGAGACAAAACGAAATGAGTTAGCCAGCGACACCACGAGGGTTAGCCACGAGCTAAATGTAGCTGGTAATTTCACCGACAACCTGCTCCATAAATCGTCCCACACAGTTTGCAACCGACTCGCATCATTACAGAGCATTTGTAATGGTAACCGGAAGCTTAACTCAACATTTATGGGTCAACGACGTCAATTCAAAAAAGGTTTAAATAGATAACGAAATACCAGATATATGAACTACCTGTCCAACATATGGACTCACTTGAATTTTACAAAAAATACTAGTTATTTGGGATTTTGTTGTTGTTTTAAGCGTCAAAATGTCATGTGGTGCGACCGTCCGACCACGACTCTTGTTTTGAAAACTTGTTTTGAAATCACTCTAAATGTATTTAAATCAATCTTCTTCTATCTGGCATGATTTCCAAAATGTCTTGTAGTATATAAGATTGCATCACATTTGTATATTTCCATCATAATATACGAACAAAGTTTGACTGATTATGTCCATTTTATGAAATATCATGTGGCGCGACCATTAAAAAACAACCATTTTTGTATAATACTGAAGACTTGTAAAAGAAAGATGTCAAGATGTTAAGGAAATTAATGTATTTTAATATGAATCATGGTTGCACCACATGACCTTTTTTAAGGCTAGTGCCAATTCATCTTGACAAAAAACTAACTAACTAATTGACCTGTTGAAAATCCTTATTCGTCATTGACCCATATATAAACATAAATCACACTTAACACAAAATTACAAAAGTTACCAATGGAGCTTAACATAAGACGACTCACAACAAGCATTGGTGATGAAGACTGAAGACCCGACACGAGGCGTCTCCGTCAATCCCCAGGCTCGTGAGTGAGGCGTTCAAGTACATACATCTCACGTCGTAAATGTCAATGACAAGTGACATTACAGTAAAAGTAACAAAATAAAACAGTAAACACACAACGACACTACTAGCAGGTGACTGCTGATGGATGAAACTCATAAATCATACCCAGACAGCTAGTGATGACAAGTGGAATCATTAACTCCGTTACACGAAGGTGTGATAGTTCAGCAGGTTTACAACACTTGTTTCGTCTCTCGCTCAGTCACTCGGTTTCTCATCGTCGATTGCTTTCTTGAGTCTCAGATTGTGAGTGCAGCTCTGTGAGTTGAATTCATTGTTGTTGATGTGACATAACTATGTAAAACTAGTATTTCGCAGGAACCACCGGGATGGGAGTCCAATGTTACGTTGGCCTTCACCGAAGACTGAATACTGTTTAATGGCTGAATTTCTAAAATGATGTATTAATGTTATGAGGTGTAGGGGTGGTCAAAGGGACATTATAAAACAAACAAAGAAGCTGGTGTAGATTCTTTAGGTTGTGCAATGGTCTTTATTTTGGCCCGATCCTGCTGTTTCCCATTTATTGACCAATAGTGGAGGAGGCAGAAAAGCATCAGGTAAAGTAAAAAAGAGGAGACGAGGGAATGTAAAAACAAGGAATGCACGTTTAAGGAAAAGGAAAAACAAAAGATCTATTTTTCTGCTTTTAATTTTAATTATTTCAGTTTTGGTCCTCCATAATATAGTGGCCTAAATGTGATACAAAAACTAATGTACCTCCTCTTGTGTTGTTATACTTCAATTCAGTAACTATAAAGCTGCAAACCACGCACAGAGCTTGGAAACTCTAAAAATGTGTGACAAGGAAATCTCTTGAAAAAGGCGACGCATGAATTCTTGACTTTCTAAATTTTGTCCTGCAGCCATCTTCTTTGGCTCTTTGAAGAAATTCCACTAAAGCTTCGAACTCGAGCCATGAGCTTTTTAAAGGGCATCAGAAAAACGGAGTCCGGCGTCAGTGTGAAAAGGGATGAGAGGTCCAGTGAGCAGCAGAACGCTCTATTCGCTGTGATTTGTCACTGTCCTCCTCTGAAGCCTCGGTGTAAAGTTTCACACCCGTTTCAAAAGAAATCACAAAGCACGGTCTTCACTTGCTTATCTTTACTCGGAATCTGCAGTGCATGAGCAAAGCCATTTGCAGGGTGCGTGTATGAAAGCTGGAGCCATCTGCAGCTTTCAACGGTGAGATAGTTGTCGGAACGACTGCACTAACCTCGGACGGATTGCTTTGTGAAATCTGCATCAGAGGATGAGACTCTCTTTGAAATCATTCATAACAATGGTGCAATAAAAAACTGAAATTGATTTTCATATCTTTGTTCATTAATCTTTTCAGATATAAGTCATTGATAACCTCACAATCTACTTCAGATTTAATTTAGATAAAGTTTTTTTACTCATTTTTGGCACTTTGAACATTCAAATTATTGATATTCTGTTTTTTTGAGTCTAAAAGTGAACCATTTGGTGTTTAATTTAGGTTTAGTGATTTCTATTCAAGAATAGAAATCACAAAACCTAAATTAAATTATTGTTGGTATTGTTGGATAGATCAAATTAATAATATCTGGGGTTTTAAACCAGAAATTGAGCATTTTGGCAACAGAGAGGTTTCATGACAGAACCAAATAGAGAACTGGACATTCCCCAGCAACATCGAAAAACATCATTTCATTTCTTTTAGGTTTTTCTATGAGTGGGAACAGACACGTCTCCTGAGAAATAAACTCTTTCAAGTAAAGAACATGTCAAAGGAAATGGATAAATACTACAAATGAAAACCTCTCCTGCAGTGTCCTCAGCATCTCTCGAGCCAGTTTCAGTGTTGTTTTTAATGGTGCAGCAGTGACACCTGTCGGCCAGTGGCGGTACTGCAAGCCAAGGGACGTTTGTACTGCTGCAAACGTTGGAGAATGTACAAGACTGTCTCAGAAATTTATTTTCTGTCATTCAAAAATGTCATACATTCTGGATTCATTACAAATCAACTGAAATATTGCAAGCCTTTTATTATTTTAATATTGCTGATCATGGCTTACAGCTTAAGAAAACTCAAATATCCTATCTCAAAAAATTAGAATATTCTGGGAATCTTAATCTTAAACTGTAAACCATAATCAGCAATATTAAAATAATAAAAGGCTTGCAATATTTCAGTTGATTTGTAATAAATCCAGAATATATGACATTTTTGTTTTTTTGATTGCATTACAGAAAATAAAGAACTTTATCACAATATTCTAATTTTCTGAGACAGTCCTGTACAAATCTGAGGAGAGACGGAGGTTTTGCAACAATAACAGCAGGAAAACTTGTGAAAAAAATAATTTTTTTTCTTAATACTCATCACAGGAAAACTATTTACCTTTTTTTTTTTGTTTGTTTAAACAAATGCAAATAATTTCATCATCATCCAGTTGTTCCTGATGACCCACAAATGCAAAGTATTAAAATAGTGAGAGAGCAGACTTAATTACAGTATTTATTCCTTTATTTAGTGGAATATCACAATTATAGATATGTCTATGGTGTACAGTAAAGTGAGTTCAGTTAAACTGAAGAATAAAGTCTCTGGAGAGTTTATAGTATTAAAGTAGAACTATAAACAATCTTTTTGTTAGCTGAGACAGAACAGGCCTCTCAACTGCTCTAACAGAGCAAGTAATCAGGTTCAAGTTTATATGTTCAGGGCAGTTACAGAAAACACACTGCACCTGTTTTTTAGTAAATTACAGACTGCTGATCATTAACAGACCTGCTGGTTTTAGATTCGCTGGTTTTTGCTGCTCTGATTGAAATGTAACTGAGCTCGCAGCACATTAGTGTGCAGGTCAGACCCATTTGGTACCGCATCCACTAAAGTGGGAGAACCTTTGGTGCTATTTGTGATAATGGCTCAGACCAAGCTTAGTAAATCTATTTTTTTTTAAATCTGCATCTGTGATGTTATAATATCCTGCATATCTGGATGTCTTGTTAAATAACTCAGAGGCCCCCAAACAGAGTTACAGGATTATGTTACATCAGAACTTTTAATTTGGTCACTTCAGGCATCTAAATATTTGCTCTCAAGCAAAATAAACAAGTGAGATGTTTAGCTGTTTATTGCACCTGGGGTCCGTTTCACAAAGCAGGTTTAGTGTTAACTCTGTTAAACTCTGTTTCTAAGAGTCTGTTAACCCTGAAATGAGGGAAACTCTGAGTTTTCCGTTTCACAAAGGGAGGTAACTCAAACCAGAGAAAGAGGAGTAACTCTAGCCTGTTTCACAAAGAGAGGTAACTTAAGCTCTCGGTCAGTTACCGTAGTAACAGACTCTGAACCTAACCTGGTCGGGACCAGGTTTATCTCAATGAACCTGGAGTTTCTCTGCGTCTCCGCCTCTTTCAGAGACACACGCACATTTGATTTCCTCATTCATTCAGTCAGCAGGCGAGTTTTGGCGAAGTTCTGCCGTCTGTCATTAAAAACAGAGTCAGTATAAATATTAGAAGTCCATTGTCACGAACACGGCATGTCCTTTTGATGAAGACACAATTGATGAAGGTGCAGCATTAATGCACAGAGAATTAAATATTCGTCGGGAGATTATCAGACCGTGTAATACATGTATATTACAGTACATAGTCTCATTACAGGCAAAGCAATATATGTTAATCCTTTATTTGTTATAATTTTGATGATTGAATTGTTTATTGATTTCATAATATATTCAAATTTTTTGAGATTTTTTATTTAGGGTTTTCATAAACTGTGAGCCATAGGCTAATTATCAAAATTATAACAAATAAAGGCTTGAAATATCTCACATTAGTGGGAAATAATATTTGTTTCACCTTAAGTTGAATTTACTACGAATGAAGTTTTGCAATATATTCACATTTTCCGACCTCCACCTGTGTATTATGACATAAATAAATATGAGCATAATATGTGTCTGTATTGGTTCAATACGGAACGCAACTTTTGATTCCCAATTACGGAACAATTACGTATTTCAAGGGACGGGCAAGCCTATTATCATAAACCTGTCCAAGCCATCAAGGGGTTCCACAGGATTGCAGGTGAATGATGTAGAGATCTATTAAATTAATTTTATATTATATTCTGTGCTGCGGTGTTACTCCGTATACTCGCCGTATGCGCGCATTCAAATCTCTAATTCCATTCGGGTGAAAAAAGCAGACCTCCTCTTTCCCGTTGCCATGGTGACTCGTCGAAGGGCTCCATTGATGCTTGCTTTTTATATTTATTATTTTTATTTTTATTATTATTATATTTATTGTGGTGCACGCGCTTAACTCCAGGTGAAACTACTTAGAGTTGAGTAAATTAACTCAAATCCGCTGTTCTGGAACCGAAAACTCAGAGTTTCCGATCTCAGAGTAGATCAACTAAGAGTTCAGGATTAGACTCATAGTTTGTTGAACCTGCTTTGTGAAACGGACCCCTGGCCGTAAGCATGTAAGGTTAGGTATTTTAATACGCATGTCAAAAGCCGGTTTTGTGGAGCTCCAAATATCAGTAGTTCTTTGCTCTCCATTTCCTTTTTCTTCTCCTGAAGTTGCCACCCGGTCTTTGCCAAGTTCTTCATATCTGCTTCACAGTTGATAAGTCAGTGATGTGCTTTCAACGGGCATAAAAGAAAAAAAGAATCTTAGTTTGTTGGCTCCAACCTGAGTAAATAGTGAGATAAAGACACTTTGTGGTGTCTGTGAACAGCTGAGACACGTGCAGCCGCGGCGGTCAAAAAAAGGTGCGGGCAATAAACTGGAGCCCACTATAAAGTTGTTAGTTCGTTTCAGGGCAGCGCTCTGTGTGAGTCAGACAGGAAACACGGACTCCCCGTGTTTTAACGTTACAGTTCATAATGCCATGAAGACATTAATCCAGACAACACTGGTATTATAGTTCCTATAATGAAGCACTTGTCATCATGTCCTCCTTTGTCCCGGTTTTATGAGTAAACACTTAAATAACCGCCGCTCACGTGCACTTTAGCTCTACATTTCTGCACAGCTGTACTCGGGGGGCCCTCCGCCCCGAAAAGAAAGACTGTTTGGTTTGTTTGGCAGAAAACTCGCGCAAATGATATCTCCCGCAACGCCCATGTGACGCGTCAGACGGAGCAGTTCACTGATGGATACCGGTTTCCCTGCACACGAGTGGAGGACAGAGGCGGAACGGGAGAGATCACGCCAGGAAACAGCAGGCCCTCACATTAGCAACGGGAGGTCACGGCTGCAGAAAAACCAGGACGACCATTTAAAACCCAGAAGGATGTTAAATAAATACAGACATGCAATAGATCTACTGTCTGCATTATTGCCGGGCCTTTCACACGCTTGTTATGAGAAGAGAGGGCAGCGTTGGCTCGCTGGCCTTCCACTTCCTGAGGCGCACAATAACCTTTTTGTGGCTCGCTCTTTTTAAAAGCCAATTCAAGACAACTCGTGTCGCCCGAGACTAAAATCAATGATTTGCTTGTTTTAAAAAAAGGGGTAATAATTTACCTCCCTCTTCAGCAATCTTTCTCCATGTCCTTGTTTCCCCCCTACTTGTGTCTAAGACCAGCGAGCCCCCCCCAAAAGAGTAAAGTGATAAGTTACAAACCTTTAATTGAAAAAAATGAACATTAATTATGTTTTTTTGATACATTTCTCTTTGGTTTACCCCAGAAGTGTCAAACTCATTATGCTTGGCGGGCCGGATTTGACCAATTTTTTTCTCACGGGTCGCACGCTCAAAATAACAAAAACAGTGCGCACATTTTTTTTTTCTAATTCTTTTTTTTTTACTATTGTTATCTAATCCAATATCAGTTTAGTTCATTTTAAAGGAAATATGCACTTTGTTTACACTCTAATTATGTAAAATATATTTCTTCAGGATCTTTTCTTGAAATTTCTCGTTTTTTTTCAAATTATGTAAGATAATTTGAATATCATTTTACAAAGATAAACAGAAACAAGTATGTTTTTTTTATATTTCGCTTTTTTATAGGAAATTTAAATAAAAGCAAAATCTCTCTTATTACATCCGTGAGTGTTTCTTTGTGATTTAGAGATTTTTCCAGTACAATTAAGTGTATTTATTTTTAAAAATTGGCGCGGATATTTACGCCAGTGTGCCGAAAAAGTCCGCACTTTTTTAGCAGTGATATTTTTCCTGCGAAAACATATAATAGTAGTCAGTTAATAAAAATAAACGACCGTCTACAAAGAAATAAAATCGGCAAATGCATTCTAGACACCCCTAGACACATTTGACACCCCTGGTTTACCCTGTATACAATATCTGTCTGTCTACCTCACACACATTCTACCTGCTTTTTTTTCTTTCTCACTACTTTTATTTCCATCGCAATGTATATACTGTCCTGTAATTCTATTTTTTTATTTTACTTTTTTACCCCCTTCCCTGCATGTGTGTGTTAAGTTACTGCTGCTAACATCTGAGTTTCCCCATTGAGGGAGTAATAAAAGATTATCTTATCTTATTTCTTATACATATGACTTTGTTTTTTTTTTTCACTTAATTTTGTGTCACCAATGTTTAAAATCCGCACAAAAAATAATTGCAAGGACATAAAAATATTTCTGAAAAATGTCTCTCAATATGAGAGCGAACTTTTGTAACATTTTTCCTTTAACAACCTGTCGGAGTAGTAGTATGATTAAAGGTTGAATGATTATATAATACATTTTTAAGTTTTTATTCAGCTAAATTACTTATTTATTTTTTTATTTTATTTATTTTAAAATGACCAAAATATATTATATATTTCTAAGTGGGTTTATACAGACTTGGATAACTGTATTCCATTAGTTGTGTTATTATGATTTTTTATTTATTTAACATGCGCAAATATAATTATTACAACTGCATATCCTCAAAGTAGGGCAAAAAATAAAAAAATACAAAAATAAAATCCAGATTTTTTTTCTCTGAAAGCCAGATTTTCGATTTCGATTTCGATTTTTTTGGTAAAACTACACAAATATTTTATCTTTATTTTTAAAGAAAAATAGCAAACAAATTTCCCTATTGGGAATGAAGCGCAATTGAAAGATACTGTAAATCCTCCTTGGGTTTAGTAAAGTGACAACATTTACAATCTTCTTGACCAAACAAAGATGACTAGACTAGATGCGAGAGGAAAATCGATTTTACGATTTTCCTTTTTTTAACATCGTATTGATTAATAAATCCGATTTGGATTTAAAATCGATTAATCGCACAGCCCTACCTCAAAGCAGACAAAGTTTCGCGCCCCCCCCAGAGATCTCTGGCGCCCCCCAGGGGGGGCCCGGACCCCAGGTTGGGAGACACTGGAGTAGACGACGATGAGCAAAACATTTTTAAGGATGACGCTAACTTAAGAGATCTATCTAAACAGTTCCAGAGTTGAGGGCCATGGAATTTGATAAAGGATTGGTGACTGCAGGTACGACAAAGAGGTAAATGAAAGTTCTTCCCACCTCTAACTGAATAAGAATGAATATCTGATGATGATAGAAAAAAATTATGAAAAGTGTCTGGAATGTCTTGTTTGAAATGAATTAACTTAAACATAAACAGGCATGTTTGAAACTTGTTAATAGAAAAAATTGATAATAATTTAAATTTGCTAAATAAGGGTGCAGAAGGTGCTTGATGAGAAGAATATGAAATCATTCTCAAGAATCTTTTCTGAATTAGAAATAATTGGTTAAGGTACGAAGAATAAGAACCGCCCCAAACAATGTTGCAATACGTCAAGTATGGATAAATTAGACTATAATATAATATCATGAGACAGGACTGATTAACTAAGAAAGAAACTCTTCTAATAATACCATAGGACTTCATAATTTTTTTGCATACTCAATATGTTTTCCCCAGACGATGAGCACCTCATTATCTTTCCTCATTTTTTAATTTACCTGAGTTTCCAGCGTGATTGTTTTTTTTCCTTCATAAGATCATTGGGGTCAGATCTCATTTCACGCTGCACGGCCGGCTCCTCTGGATTGCATCAGGCCTTCATCTTCTCATTGACGTTCCATTTGATCTTTATGACCGAGCTCTGACTTTACAATATGTTGAAAGATTTTATGAGAGTAGGCACTGTACTTGCAGCGAGCTTTTTTCAAAGCAGAGGAAACAGCCTTTGATGGTCTGAAGTAATATTATTGAGGGGATTTAACTTCCACGTCTACAAGTTCTACTTGATGGAGCCAAAGAATATATCATTTCAATCTGATTTCACAATTCTCATGGACCTCTTATGCATGCAACTTCCTCTAACCCCCCAGGGAAATATTCCTGGTTAATCACCAACAAGAAACGCGCCCTTTTCTACATGACATTTGATTGAGCGTTGCATGTAAGCAGATGTCAAACTCCTGTCATTTGATCAGACAACTGGAGCCTGATGCAAAAAACATGTGTAGTTTCGACTGTAAAGCCGTGCACGAGCGAGGGGAGAAACGTCCACGTGCATTCTTTTTCGTCTCGATTTATGAAGGCTTTTTATTTTGTTTTATAAATCACATTTTCCAATCCCATCTTTTACCATAAATAAAGTGGCAAGAAAAGCAACGTAAACCCGCTGGAAATAACGGGTTTTCTGAATTTATCTGCCATAAAATGTGATCTCATGTGAGCTCTCTCTCCGGGTTTTTCCAAAGCATCTCTGTGGGTCCGAGGTCTGAGCTCGGACTGCACAGCTCCAAAAGGTGCATTAGTTAGTTAGTTGGTTAGTTAGTTAGTTAGTTTTATTTTGGTCCATTAGTCAATCAAAACATGCACCACAATAAAGCTGGATATATGAATAAATGAACCAAAAAAGGTGTAGACCAGGGGTCGGCAACCCAAGATGTTGAAAGAGCCGTATTGGACCAAAAACACAAAAAACAAATACTGTATGTCTGGAGCCGCAAAAAATGAAAAGAGAATGAAGAATGAAGGCAACACATGCTGCATGTATCTATATTAGTTATAACTGGGGAAGATTTTTTTTTTATTATGCACTTCGAGAAAGAAGTCGAAAAAAAGTAAAAATTGCGAGAAAAAAGCTGAAATGTCAAGATTAATGTTGAATTACAATATTGAGAAAAAAGTCAAATGTCAAGAAAAAAGTCAAAATTTCAAGAAAAAAGCTGAAATGTCAAGATTAATGTTGAATCACAATCTTGAGAAAAAAGTTGAAATGTTGAGAAAAAAGTCGAAATGTTGAGAAAAAAGTCGAAATGTTGAGATTAATGTTGAAGTACAGTCTCGAGAAAAAAGTCAAAACGGAAGGGAAAAAGAAAGAAAAAAAGAGAAAAAAAGGAAAAAGGAAGAAAAAAGAAAAAAAGAAAAAAAGGAAAAAAAAGGTCCAACACTTTTGAAAAAGCTCCAGGAGCCACTAGGGCGGCGCTAAAGAGCCGCATGCGGCTCTAGAGCCGTGGGTTGCTGACCCCTGGTGTAGACTGAAGCCGTAGATTATATAATGCCTACCCTTTTTTTACAATACATCACATCACAACAAATCAAAATAAAAAGTATTACAGAGATCAATTACAACAAAAGCATGTGATCTAGAGGATTTACAGGAGAAGCTGCTCCTGGTCATAGTTTATATTTAATCAATTTCCCTAAGTTTAAACATTTTTTTGAATTTGCAGAGAGAACTACACATTTTTAGCTCATCACAGAGACTTTTCCACAAGTTTACCCCTTTAACAGAAACACATCTACTTCTAAAGTTTGTCCTTACCTTTATTTTTTTAAACATACAAGTTCCCCTGAGTTCATACCGACTTTCTCTGGTGAAAACATTTCCTGAATGCAGTAAGGAAGTAGGTTGTTGTGTGCCTTATACATTATAAGAGAAGTCCTTAGCTCAACTAGATCTACACATTTTAAGGTATTTAGTTTAATGAAGAGTGGGTTCGTTGGGTCGCAGTATTTTGAATTATTTACAATTCTTATGCCTTTTTTAATTTAAAGCAGCCGTCTGTAAGAAATGTCCAAAACTGGTACTGCAGTCACTTTCAAAATATTGTTGAGCGGCGTGTACCCTCCCCCTCCTCCCCCCGACCAGAGGTTGCCAGGTAGGCTGCAGAATGCAGCAGGAACGTAGGCTGCGATAATTAGAGCCGAGCTGGCAACCCGGATGCCGAAACAATACTGACTTGGTGATTGGGAGATAGGTGGAGGGTGGAGCTTCAGAAACAATACTGACTTGGTGATTGGGAGATAGGTGGAGGGTGGAGCTTCAGAAACAATACTGACTTGGTGATTGGGAGATAGGTGGAGGGTGGAGCTTCAGAAACAATACTGACTTGGTGATTGGGAGATAGGTGGAGGGTGGAGCTTCAGAAACAATACTGACTTGGTGATTGGGAGATAGGTGGAGGGTGGAGCTTCAGAAACAATACTGACTTGGTGATTAGGAGATAGGTGGAGGGTGGAGCTTCAGAAACAATACTGACTTGGTGATTGGGAGATAGGTGGAGGGTGGAGCTTCAGGCCAAAATAAAAAATGACAACATAAACATCAGTTGAGGGCTGCAACTCCTCTTTTTAAACTGGAATATCCTGGCTTGAGTGCTGTTGTCAGTGACATAAGTATTTGAAATGAACATGATTTTTAAATGTCTGTTGACATATCGGGGTCATTTTATGATTCGTTTTATTATTGCTCTTACATACAGCTCCTTTAATTATTGGATCAATGTTTGTTATGTAAGTATTTCCCCATACCTCCACACAGTTAGTAATGTATGGAACAATGAGTGAACAGTACAGTATGTAAGTGGATTTCTGATTTAAAAGTTATTTTGTCTTGTATAGGATTGCAATGGTTTTGGACAATTTATTTATTTATTTATTTTTTTTTTTGGACAATTTAGATTTAATATTGTTTATATGTGTTTTCCAATCAAGTTTATCATCAATTATCACGCCCAAAAATGTATTTTTACATACTCGTTCAATTTCGACACCATTAATTTTGAGCTTAACTTTACAATTTACTTTTCGGTTACCAAAGATTATGAATTTTGTTTTACTTAAATTCAGTGATAATTTATTAATATCAAACCAACTTTTAAGAACTTTCAACTCTTTTTCCACTGCACTCAGACCAGAGCATTTTCTCTCTGAAGCCATTTTGTGGCAAATTTACTTTGACATTTAAAGTAATTACCCCACCGGCATCACCCAACTTGAACTGATTCAGCTGGCAGACAACCACCCGGATATTATCCTGCAGGATGTTTTGGTAAACTGGGGAGTCAATTTGTGGTTAAAGTAGTCCCGGCTCTGAGGCGGCAAGGCAAGCCCGGCCCATGATGCTCCCGCCACCGTACTTCACCATCGGGCTAAGGTTTTGCTGCTGCCGAGCTGTGGCTTTTTTGTGCCGTACACATTTTGCTTCATCAAAACATTTCATTAGTTTCATTTCATTTTTATTTATTCCGATCATCAGAATCAGAATCAGAATCAGAAAAGGGTTTATTGCCAAGTTTTCACACGAGGAATTTGTTATGGTGATTGGGTGAGAGTACAACACAATACAATTATAAAAGCATGGAAATATGCAAACAAAAGAAACAAACAAGTAAAATGACAACACAATCAAAAGCATATTCCAGAACCAGAAAGGAGCAGGAAGAAGAAAATCTTATTATACCTGCCCCTCCCTCAAAACAGAATTGAACAATAATAACAGATGGTCTGCACAATTACTTAATTAATATCACAAGAAAAGAAAAACAAGAAAATGTAAGATAGATTGTCTGTCTCCATATGCATATATTATACATTTTAACTATTTCATCCATACATTGCTATTTTTTTCTCTTTAAATTTCTTTTTAAACTGAAATATGTTTATACAGCCCTTTAAATCATAATTTAATGAATTCCATAACTTAATTCCAACAATTGAAGTGCTCATCTGCTTTAAAGTTGTTCGGGCAAATAAATGTTTAAAATTTAATTTTCTACGACTATCTTCATTATTTGACCTGAAAGTAAACATGTATTGTAAGTTTTCTGGTAATAATTTACATTTAGCTGTTACATGATTGTGAGTGTCTGTAACTTCACCAAATCATTGAGTTTCAGTAATGTTGATTAAAAAAATAATCTGTTGGTTTGTTCTCTGTAATGCGTATTATAAATAACTCAAAGTGCTCTTTTATGTAATAAAAATAAAGGATTCATATTAGTTGGATATGTGTTGCCCCAGATTACAACACAATAGGTTAAATAAGTTTCAGTCGACCGTGGTTGTCAGGATGTTATTTGGAAACTTTTACCGGAAAACAAGTCCTCCATGGACAACCTGCCTGTTCAGTGACAAACGTATAGTTGTCTCATGGACGGACATGTTTTCCTTCGAGACTTGAACTGCTACTTGCAGGTTCCTGCACCTCTGTGAGGATCCTGCCATGTGCATTTGGTAATCATAGAGAGTAATCATAGTAATAAATTGTCTCCACCCACAGACATTTTTCCTACTTAAGAACTTCTTAAAATATGTCATTGCATTGCACGCGCCAACAAAAATATATACAGGTAGTTTGGTCTTAACCGTCAGTCACTCACTAAACATGGAGAAGGAGAAAAAGAGATGCATGAACTTTTCAAGGTTATGGTGGATGAGATTAATGTGCGAAAAAAAATACTATTGGGGAAAATTAATAATAATTAACTACCACGCTAACTAACATGCTAACAAACAGTTAACAGGCTCTTTGTGTAATTAATTACAAAGTACATGCTTAAACTATGACTTACTAGTCTAAACTTGTCTAAAATGTGTTGAAAAAGGTGATATTAGATTCTTACATTTTCACAGAAGACATTTTAAGACAGGTCAAGGTTGTCTTAAAGTTAAGAAAAAAGTCAAGAACAAATTTGAGAACTTTTATTTCAAGAATACCATTTATTCTTAAGTTTTTTCTTAAGAAAAAACTTAAGAAGAAAGTTGAGAAAATACTTAAGAACTTTTTTGGAGAATATGACTTCTTCTCTTTTTTCTTCTTAAGACTGAACTTAAGAAAAAAATGACACTTAAGAAGATTTTTTTTCTTAAGAATGTTTTGTGTGCAACTTCCAGCCAGGGACTGAGGGAGGGACTTTCTTGTGATCTGTCGCCCCCGTGTGGTCTGAGTTGGTATTGCTGCTTAGAGTGGCTTAAGAAGTCAAAGAAACATCATCATAACTTGTTCCACAGTTTGTTTTACCCGAAGCATCGCTGTAAACCATCTGGAGCCCATGTGGATTTACTCCGGCGATGTGGGCCATATGTGAGGACCACACATCGGGGATGAACGGATTCACCTCGTCCACCTGTGAAGAAGATTTCAGCTGCTGCTCGGAGGAGAACGCTATCCCAGCGGCTGGGAAAACACAAGAAATGCAACTTGCGACCCCCCACTGTTTGCAGATTTGTTCTGTTTTGACACCAAACTGTGTCAAATAGCTGACGTGACTTAATGGGATAAACATTTTGCTTAGTTATGAAAGATTTATTCTTAATCAAGCGTTCACATGGAATCAGATATGTTGGCGAAACACAGCAGAGAAGCACAGCTGCTCCTCGACTAAATGTTTTCTCTCTGCTCGCAAGGTCAGGATTGGTAGCTTTTAAAGAGCAGTGTGAGATTTCCAACCCTGTGGAAGCCAAGCAGATGGTGTGTTTTCTGTGGAGGCCCTGCAAAGTGAAGCAAAACCAAAAGACAAAGATGTTTTCTTGTACAGTATGTACTGTATGCTCACTTTTGTCTTCCCCAAGTTCATTGAAATCAGTCAAGTCTCTCCCACTGGGAGGACACATACTCCAGAGTATATTTCATGCCATTCTCTCTGTGATATTGTGCAAATAAAGATGTAGAGGGGGACATAAAGGGATGTCTGCCTATAGAACACATGCACATTTGAAATGCATTTGCCTGATGTTACCCCGTGACTTTCCCCAGTACAAATATCTTCTCTGAAAGCTGCATCCCATAAAATAAGGCACAGGAATTCACCTGCAGAAATGTTGCCTGCTCGATGGAGGGCCAGTACAGATTTTGACTGTCTAAAGCAGGGGTCAAAATGTTGAAAGAGCCATATTAAACCAAAAACACAAAAAACTAATATGTCTGGAGCCGCAAAAAATGAGAAGTATTAGAATGAAGGCAAATGGCAAAAGGCGAAATGTCGAGAAAAAAGTTGAAATGCTGAGAAAAAAGTCAAAATGTCGAGAAAAAAAGTCGAAATGTCGAGAAAAAAGTCGAAATGTCGAGATTAATGTTGAAGTACAATCTTGAGAAAAAAGTCAAAATGTCGAGAAAAAAAGTCGAAATGTCGAGAAAAAAGTCAAAATTTCGAGAAAAAAGTCGAAATGTTGAGGAAAAAAGTCGAAATGTCAAGGAAATATTCGAAATGTCGAGAAAAAAGTCGAAATGTCGAGATTAATGTTGAAGTACAATCTTGAGAAAAAAGTCGAAATGTTGAGAAAAAAGTCAAAATGTCGAGAAAAAAGTCGAAATGTCAAGAAAAAAGTCGAAATGTCGAGATTAAAAAGGAAAGGAAAAAGGAAGAAAAAAAGAAGAAAAAGAGAAAGAAAGAGAAGAAAAAAAGGGGAAAAAAAGGTAGAACATTTTTCAAAAAGCTCCAGAAGCCACTAGGGCGGCGCTAAAGAGCCACTGGTGCAGCTCTAGAGCTGCGGGTTGCCGACCCCCGGTCTAAAGGTTTCCAACTTCTCAGACTCACAGGGAAGCGAAAAAGGAGGAAAAGACTTAAAGAGATCAAAGATTCCTTAACACTTTGAAAGCAGCTTCTATAAAAAGAGCTGAAAAATTGTGGTTGAAAAGGGGGCTTTCGTTCTGTATTCATGTGGTCTTTTTTTTTTTTATATATTTTTTTATCCCGGTTTTTTCCCCATTTAATCACCCAGTGCTCCTACCTAACAGTCCTGGGCATTGCCATCCTCTACCAACCCCGGGAGGGCCCTGCACTGAGCTCAGGTCTCCTCCTTAACCTGAGGAGTGAGCAGGCCGCATCTTTTCACCAGACAGGGTGGGGCTTCTCTGGCCGGACGTAGCTCGTGGAAGGATCACGTTATTCCGGCCGGATCCTCCCCACCCCATCTGGCGCCCCGGTTGGCCAGAGGGGGCAGTAGAGCCCAAGACTGTTGCATGTTTTTGTGAGGGTAGCTCACACTAGCTACCCAGGGGAACACGGGGAGAACATGCAAACTCCACACAGAAAGATCCTTTCGCCAACCCCACCCAGGGTGTGGGCACTGAAGTCATGGGAGAACTAACACGCACTTCAGCGCCCACAGCGGCGGGAATCGAACCCAGGACCTTCTTGCTGTGAGACGGCTGCCCAACTGCTGCGCCACCGTGCCCCTCTTCATGTGGTCTTTTAACCAAACAAGTTAGTCATTTTATAAAGACCATTGGAAAGTGTGTCAGCTTTTAAAAAGGCAGCATGTCTCCTTTAATGGCGTTGGAATAAAGGCCACAGCTGAAATGAACTGGTTCATGTCCTATGCTGTTTATCAGTTGTTTTGCTTTTTAATTTGCATGTTACATAGTGTCCCAACTGTTTCAGAGCGGGATATGTTTATACTACAAATACCCAGTACTGGAATTGAGGGGGGATGAGGGGGGGATGGCATCCCCCCCTGAAATAAAAATGGTCAAAATCATCCCTCCTGTAAAACTGCCATCCCTCCTTTCCATCCCTTATGTCATTTCATCAATGAATGTGGTTTTACTGCTATTTCAACATTTAGAGTCATCACCAGAAAAATAACACCAGAAAAATAACTTATTTGACAATTTTCACCTGTTTCAAGTAAATTTTCACTTGAAATAAGTAGGAAAATCTGCCAGTGGGACAAGATTTATCTTCTTATTACAAGCAAAAAAATCTTGTTCCACTGGCAGATTTTTCTACTTATTTCAAGTGAAAATCTACTTGAAACAGGTGAAAATTGTTGTTTTTTCCAGTGATGAGTCTTGTTTTAAGTGTAATGAGATTTTTTTTTTCCTAAATGAGACATTTTAACTAGAAATAAAACAAATATTCTTGTTAAGATTGTGAGTTTTTGCAGTGATCCATGTTACTTATCCTGTGAAGGACAGAGTCATATTGATAAGTTCAGAAAAGTGTTTTTTATTGTTGTGTTTTGATGTATTTGATGTAAGCCCAGTGGATATTTAAAGCTTACAGAAGGCTGCATTTAACTGCTGCTATGTCATTCCTGCAGTATTTCTGCAGCTGTTTTGGTCACTGCTATTATTTGTAAAATATTATATTATTTGTAATCAGCACAAATTATCTGTTCCCATATGATAAAATCCACCATCCCCCCTGATTTTGTTTTACAACTCGAGTACTGCAAATACCAATGGAGTCTTCATCTCTCTCAGCACATTTCTTACTTTTATTGTAATTATTAACTCAGTAGTTGTCATTTAAATTAAAGTCATTTATATCTACAAGGCTCTTCTGATAGTAAAAGAGTTATGTTGAGGAAACGGGACCGAATATGGCACGATAACCCGATAAAAGCTGAGACAGCTAACGTACAGTAACGGCACACAGGGCTGCAGACTCCTCTCAACTTTCACTTCGCTGCTGTGTTTGCAGATGCTTTTCTTTCCGCCACCACAATTATGATCCGGATCGGTGACGGCGCACAGAAAACATCAGTCAGCAGAAATTAATTCCCTCAAACAGAACTACAAGCTGATATTCACATCAAAAGCATCCTGAGGCCTCCTGCTTCCCCGGTGTAATCAGATTAGTGAAACGTCTCCTGCGAGGAGGTAATCTGCTTTGATGCTCAGTCTGCTACCAAAACACTGGATCTGCATGGGGGGGGTGCTGCCTGAGCAGCAAACCTCCAGTCCGGCCCGGCCTCTAATTTGATTACACGAGTTGACTCATGTCCTACTTAACGTCCAGGCGCTCCACGCTCTGATTACGGAAGCCGCAAATTGTCAAATACCAAACCTGAATAAACATTTACGTCGCTCAAAACCAGTAGGGTTGCAATTATGCTCTGTAATGTTATTTCACACGGCCGAGGTGCAGCGCGGCGGGTCAGCAGCAGGCGTCGTTTCGGAGGAATTCAAGCGGGAATAAGCCCCGCCTCCTCCCTGTGCAGAAGAGCATTTAATTACAGGACCGTCTCCGGAAATGATCAATCTGTTTTTGTCCAATGTGATCAATGCAGTTTATGGACACAAGCAAATGCTCGGGTGGGGCATGTTTTATGTTTCCTTTATGCATTTCTGAAAGTAATTCCTTAGGACTAAAAACTGCTTGGAGCTGTTGAAATAATCGATTCTCACATCCTCTGTAGGGATTCGTTGTATAAATGTGCAACTACGATGCCAAGACAGGTGGGCAAACTTTACAACACATTATACTCATTCAGATACAGATACACATCACACAGTCATCAAACTGCACTCTTCACTGTCAAAACCCTCTGTTGCAAGATTAAAATGCATATATGCAGCTCTAGGGTTTTGCCAAACCATTTATATATATATATATATATATATATATATATATATATATATATATATATATATATATATATATATATATATATATATATATATATATATATGTATATATATATGCAGAAAATTAGAATATTATATTGCAAGCCTTTTATTATTTTAATATCGCTGATCATGGCTTACAGTTTAAGAAAACTAAAATATCCTATCTCAAAAAATTAGAATATTCTGGGAATCTTAATCTTAAACTGTAAACCATAATCAGCAATATTAAAATAATAAAAGGCTTGCAATATTTCAGTTGATTTGTAATGAATCCAGAATGTATGACATTTTTGTTTTTTTAATTGCATTACAGAAAATAAAGAACTTTATCACAATATTCTAATTTTCTGAGACAGTCCTGTATATACATATATATATATGGGGAAAAATAAATAAAAAATTCAAACATGTATACTATATACTTCATAATATACTACAAAACTAAATCAACAAAAAATGTCCTTTGTGCAGTTTTTAGTCTAAAAGCAACACATTGTTAGGGTGACAACCACATTTTAAAGGTAGGGTAGGTGATTTCTGAATGACGTACCATCTTTCGATTGTTGGTATTTGAGAAAGCAACAAATCAAATCAACTATCAAAACCAAACATTAATACTAGACAGTTTTTCTTTTTTTTTCCTACACCCTTTAGCTTATTTGACTGTTTGCTTTATCAATTTGTGTTGTTTTCGCAGTCTGGTCTCTAATTTAACTCTACCATAACTGAATGTAAATTAACCTGTGAGTTACAGAAGGAAAAAAGATCTTCTGGGTTACAAGAAAGTTTTTTGCAATCACAATTTTCAGCACGATCCAACACAATTCAAGTGAGGACTCTTTGCTGATCACTGGGACGTAGACCTCTGTTGCTCAACACGACCTCTTAGTCCGAGGTGTTAGAAGCCTCTGTCCTGCTGAATGACCCACGACGTCCCGCTCAAACTTAGGCCACGTTTACACGTAGCCGGGTATTTACAAAAACTGATATTTTCCCCTCTACGTTTTCAAAAATATCCTCGTTTACACGGACCCGCATGAAAACGCTGTTAACGTCATGCCAGCCAATCAGAATCCTGGAAAAAACATCAACAAATGACACGTGTAACTTCCAGTTAAGGCTGATTTATGGTCCCGCGTTACACCAACGCAGAGCCTACGGCGTAGGGTACGCGGCGACGCACACCGTACGGCGCGCATCGCCGCGTACCCTACGCCGTAGGCTCTGCGTCGATTTAACGCGGGACCATAATTCAGGCTTTACTTCCAAGACGGAACGAGAGTCTTTGGTTTGGAGTGACAGAGAAGTGGAGTTACTTTTAAGTGTGACTTTAGAATATAAAACAGGTAAAATACAAGAAAATATTGACGGTGGCCAAACAAATTGTAAACACAGGTCGCACAAATGATGCTGGTGACGTTTCTGTTGCATAATGTGACCGTCTGAAGCCTAAATCTCCGTTTTCCTCTGTTTAGACGCAAACGTGAAAACTGAGTTTTTGAAAATCTCCACTTTGGCCGGAGTTTTCAGAAATGATGGTTTTTGGTGACTTTGAGCTCCATTTTCGTGTAAACGAACGGCCAAAACGCATGAAAACGCCTCCGTTTTTGCTCCGTGTAAACGGGGCCTTAGTTCTGAAACTGGACAAAATTAAAATGTCCTATAATCTTTTCTGTTTTAGTGCGTTGCAAGATGCTGGCAGGTAAAGCGTACATGGAACAACACAGCTAGGTAGCGGGAATAGTGTACAGGAACATCTGCAACGACATTGGCTTAGAAGTCCCAAAGATTCCTCCGCGGGTGGTGGAGAATTAGAGCAAAGATCCTGTTGGACTTCCAGATCCAGACCAGTGAGATGGTGATGGCTAACCCACCGGACATCGTGGTTCACACACTCCAGAAGAGAACACTGGTGTTTGATTTTTGATTTGATTTTATTTGGAACCCCATTAGCTGATGTAGTTCACATCAACTACTCTTCCTGGGGTCTGATCAATAAAACAATAAATATAATATGTTAAAAATAAAAATACAGTTCAGAAATACACTAACAGACATCACAAAAAGATTTACATAGACAACGTACGGTCTATAAAAGTACCAGCCATTAGCAAATCAGCAAATTTAGCAAATCATTTAGCAAGCAAATAGCAGCAAAGCATAGTCTTAACATCCAATCAGATATAGTGACATGTGATTTTGTGGGGGATCATCACACGTCAAAAAGCACACACTCAGATACAGCAAGACACACCGTAAATAAATCATTTATGGTTACTCTACCTTTTGTGAGCTATGTGTTTCTTCACCTGTTTTTTGAAACTGACCTTGCTCTGGGTTTTAGAAATGTAACCCGGAAGAGAATTCCATTCAGCAATAGTTCTGTAGAGAGAGTTTGTTGTTTGAAATTTGTTTTTGCTTTTGCTTTCGGAACACAGTATTTACCACTAACTGCTTGTCTGGTGGGATATGAGTGTGTGTCAGCACTGAGTGTAAGTTGTTCATATAGACAATCAGGGATTTTCAGATGATAAATGTCTCTCACAAAGGAGATTAGGGATGATTTTAACCTTGCATCTACTTTCAGCCTGCCAAGTTGAAAATGCATGCCATTAATGTTAGATCTTAACGTGCAATCAAGGGCAACACGAGCTGCTCTGTTCTGAGCCCGTTGGAGCTTCCCTAAATTAGTTTTCGATGTTCCCGACCACACCATCGCACAGTAATCCAATTGTGACAGTACCAGTGGCTGCAGGACAAATTTTTTCAACTTTGTTGTTAAGAAATGAGAGCATCTCTTAACTATGGAAATGTTTCTTCCCATCTTTTGGGCTAGTATATCTGTGTGCTTTGACCACGTCAAGTTGCAGTCTAGTGTTACCCCAAGGAGTTTAGTTTCCTGTACTTGCTCAACAACCATATTATTGAGGATTAAATCCATCTGGAGACTAGATGTCAAAGTGTGTTTTGACCCAAATAAAATGCTCTTGGTTTTAGAAATATTTAGAACAAGTTTATTAGCAGTAACCCAATCAAATATACTTTGCAGCTCTTTGTTGAGGACCATTGTTGATGTGACAACCCCTAGAGACAGCGATATGAAGAAACTGCAGATCTACCAAGGACTGAAGGAAGAGGTAGAAAAGGTCTGGAAGATGAAGATAGTAGTGGTGCCGATAGGAGTTGGAGCTGCGTTCTCCAAACTGAGAGAGTGTCTCCAGCAGATCCCAGGAAAACCATCAGAGAGTCCTAAGAGCAGGAAAAAACAGCACCCTCAAGCTCCCGGCCTCTGGTAGAGGATCTGAGCTTAGGAAAAGGAAAGGGTCAAACCAAACATAATGATAAATGCTGTATATAAGCGTAATAAAACACTCTTTTATTTTCCAAACATTAATAATCTTTATCTGACGTGAGGCAACGTTCTGATCACAGAATAAAGTGACAGTCATGAAAGGCCAGTATTGAGGATTTGGGAACTCTTTGTCTTAGATATGGTTTCTCTTCCTTTGTAACTTGATGTTACCATACATACTACCATACTACTAAAATCTCTGGCAGTACCGCAGTTTGGCCGCTAGGTGGTGCTACATACCAGCCATTGAGAAGCCTCCTGCTGCACTCTCCATGCAAACATCTCCCCTGCTGTTATGAATCCTAACTAATGAGGATAAACAACATAAATTACCTTCTATAGATTTGTAGTTATGAATTAAATATATGTTATTAAAGAATTTTACTTTGAAATATCTGAAGTGGCCACATAATAGGGGGATACACCTTATCTTGGAACTTTTTAACAAAATAACGGACTTTTTCAATACTAATGTCCAAGTCTCTTATATATTTAATTAAAAAAAATTAAATGCAATAGCAACTTTTATTTGATAATGATAAAAATTATCTTTTATTATTTTTTTAAGTACCCACAGCAATTTATTTCTGTACTGTATTTCTTTTCTGTAAGATAAATGACAATAATTGCAAGTCAAAATGATCTGCCAATAATATAGTTGCTGTATTCAGATAAAAAATATGAAAACAACTACTTTAAAATACTATTAATCACAGTTCTACCTCTAATTATCAGGTATTAATCCATCATAATCTGTTATTTTGGACAAATCTGTATCAATTCAACGTGCGTTGCTGCTTCTTCCCACGGATCAGATCGTGACTTTAACGTGTCTCTCCGAGTTTCCCCCACACATCAGATCAGTGTGTGTGTAATCGATACCTGTTCGATCTGATTGACGTCTCTCCGTCCCGGAGCCCGGGCGGCGGGTCTGGAGCGGGTCTGGTCCGGCTGTGCGGTGCGCGGAGGGGGGGCCGGGGGACGGGGGACGGGGCTGTGGGAGGGCCGGGCAGGAGCTCCGCTCCGTCCAATGGGATCGCGGATGGGAGGGAGTTTGCAGAACTCCTGCATTGTCCCAACTTACCGGGACTCCTGAGCACAATATGAGCGAGGCGTCTGCGCCGTTATTCCACGGGACGGTGCGTGTGCTCGGCCGCCTGCAGACGCACCACCAAGCCCCGACTTCTGGATAAACTTTTACTTTTTATTCCTCTAACGCATCTTTATAGGAATCTGGAAGTTTTTTCTTTTTCTTTTATTGCAGTGCATTCATTGTCAGGTTTTGTCCTGAAGAAAAAAAAAAAAGAAGCCGTTTTTTGAAGGAGTTGGAATAAGGATTATTCTCCGGAGCTGCAGGAATCTTTTTTTTCCATTCAGAGGATTACAAAAAAAAAAGTTTGCAACTACTTTGAAGGGTTTTTAAGTGTCGGAAAAGCTTTTCTCCTTGACTTTTGTGTTTTTTCCTCTTGGAATACAATGCTTTAGTGGCTCAAACGGACTGGGTAAAAGTTGATGCATCCCCGGCATGGACTCTGACTGATGCTGGACCGCTTCTCTGACCATGGCGCTCACAGGTAGAGGCTTACTGTTACTGATGTTGTGGACTCTGTCGCGGTACTCAGCCTCCAGCCAGGTCCGCCAAGAGTTCCAGGTCCCGGAGGAGCAGCCCGTCGGCACCTACGTGGGCACGATAGAGACCAAGCCGAGCTTCACCTACCGCTTCAGCGAGAACCACAAACTTTTCTCCATCAACGGCACCACGGGAGTCATCTACACCTCGTCGGTGATCGACCGGGAGCTCCTGCAGAGCGATGTCATCAACGTGGTGGTGCTGTCCAGCCAGCCCACGTACCCGACCGAGGTCAGGATCACGGTGCTGGACATCAACGACAACTCCCCGGTGTTCCCGGACGCGTCCATCGTCGTGTCCTTCAAGGAGGACGCCAGCAGCGGGAGACAGGTCATCCTGGACACGGCCACGGACTCCGACATCGGGAGCAACGGGGTCGATCACACCACCTACAGGATAGTGAGAGGCAACGAGCAGAGGAGATTCCGCCTGGATATTACAGTCAACCCTAGTGGAGAGGGCGCATTCTTGCACCTCGTCTCCACCGGGGGCTTGGACCGGGAGGTCACTCCCTTCTACCAGCTCCTCGTCGAGGTGGAGGACAAAGGGGAGCCCAAAAAGTTTGGTTACCTGCAAGTTAATGTCACTATCCAAGACATAAATGACAACCCCCCTGCTTTTGGGCAAGATCAGTATCAAACCAGCGTGTTTGAGGATGCTGCAGTGGGTTCCAGTATTCTGCAGATCACAGCCTCAGATCAGGACGAGGGGGCCAACGCTGAAATCAGGTACATTTTAGATGAGGGGACGCCTTTCCAGATCGACCCGAAAGCAGGTACTATTATTATAAAAGAGGGTTTGGATTATGAGAGCAAGAGGGAGTACTCGTTAACTATCCATGCAGTTGACAGCGGGGTCCCGTCTCTGTCAGGCAGGACGGAGGCAACGATCAAACTCTTAGACGTGAACGATAACGACCCCGTTGTGAAGTTCA
The DNA here is from genome assembly GCF_033807715.1 of Cololabis saira. Classification (NCBI taxonomy): domain Eukaryota; kingdom Metazoa; phylum Chordata; class Actinopteri; order Beloniformes; family Belonidae; genus Cololabis; species Cololabis saira. Next base: position 7,325,426 of record NC_084593.1, on the reverse strand, counting down.
GATATTTCCCCACCACTTCTAAATTTGCCTCTGTGGATGAAAATGCCCAGATCGGCACGGTGGTGGCTTTGCTCACCGTCTCAGACTCAGACTCCTCCACGGCTAACGGCAACATATCTGTGTCGATCCTGGGAGGCAACGAGCAGAGACACTTTGAAGTGCACACGTCTCCCGTGCCCAATCTGAGCCTGATCAAAGTGGCCAGCGTGTTAGACAGGGAGAGAATCTCCTCGTACAACCTAACTGTGTCCGTGTCAGACAATGGCAAGCCCATGGCCCGTTCCTCTTTTGCCAGCTTGGTTATTTTTGTGAATGATATCAATGACCACCCCCCTATATTTCAGGAAACGCTGTACCGAGTAGATATCAGTGAAGACATACCGATAGGCAGCTACATTAAAGGGGTCTCTGCAACAGATGGTGATTCTGGGCAGAACGCCAACCTGCGCTACTCCCTGGTGTCTGGAAACGCTCTGGGCTGGTTCTCCATCAGTGAAAACAGCGGTCTGGTGACCAGCGCCGCTTTGTTGGACAGAGAAATAGCATCTGAAATAGTGCTCAACATCAGCGCCAAGGACCAGGGGCTGCAGCCCAAGATTTCCTACACTAAGCTGATAGTCAACATCACAGACGTGAACGACCAAGTGCCCACGTTCGCGCAGAGCACGTATCACGTTTCCCTGGTGGAGCACGCTCCCGCCGGCACCGAGCTGGTGCTGCTGTCGGCGTCGGATGACGACCTCGGGCCCAATGGAACTATCCGGTTCTCGTTCGATGCCGAGACTCCAGCTGCCGTGCAGGAGCAGTTTCGCCTGGACGCCAAGTCTGGGCGGTTGAGCGCGGCCGTAGAGCTGGACAGGGAGGACCAGGCCTCGTACCTGCTCCACATCCGGGCCGTGGATGCCGGGGCCCCCCCTTTGCACTCTGTGGGGAAGGTCAACGTCACGCTTTGGGATATAAACGACAACCGGCCGGTCTTCTACCCAGTGCAGTATTTCGCCAACGTTAAAGAGAACGAGCCGTCGGGTTCTTACGTAACGACCGTTTCGGCCACAGATCCCGACTTGGGGCGAAACGGCACAGTAAAGTACCTCATCACAGCAGGAGATACGTCTAAGTTTCGCGTTAACAGCAACACAGGGAAAGTGACCACGCTCGTGCCGCTGGATAGAGAGGAGAAAACGGCCTACCAGCTGCAGGTGACGGCAGCAGATGGGGGGGGGCTGCGCTCACACACACAGGCCATAGTGACCGTAACCGTCATAGACACACAGGATAACCCGCCGGTCTTCAGCCAGAGAGTGTACACCTTCGTCATGTTTGAGAACGTTGCTGCAGGGAACGTTATAGGGACGGTGTCGGCCACCACGGTTGATCTGAACACAAACATCTCATATCTGATCACCTCGGGGGACCAGAGGGGCCTCTTTTCCGTGAACAGTGCAGGTCAGATCACGGCGTCCAGTCAGATCGACAGAGAAGAGCAGGGATTCTATCAGCTGAAGGTCGTAGCCAGAGCCGGGGAGATCACAGGGGAGGCTTTTGTTAACATAACCGTGAGAGACTTAAACGATAACGCTCCTCACTTTATTCACTCGGTGGAGCACGTGAGTGCTGTGGAGAACTGGAGCACGGGTCACGTGATATTTCAGGCTAAGGCTTCAGATCCTGATGAAGGTTCAAACGGCATGGTCGTCTACAGCCTCAAAGAAAACCCCAGAGGTCTGTTTCACATCCACGAGAAGCACGGCCTCATCACGCTGACCGGGCCGCTGGAGGTCACCACGAGCTCCTACGAGATCGAGGTCATCGCCTCGGACATGGGGGTTCCCCAACACACCTCCAGCCTGGTCCTCATCGTCAGCGTGTATGACGTCAACGACAACTCGCCCGTCTTTGACCAGCTCTCGTACGAGGTCATCATCCCAGAGTCGGAGCCCGTCAACAGCAGGTTCTTTAAAGTGGAGGCCACCGACAAAGACTCTGGCCTCAACGGGGAGATCATGTATGATATCGTTGGCGGTAACACGGGGGACGTGTTTGGCATTTTTCCAGACGGGCAGTTGTACATCAAAGCAGAGCTGGACAGGGAGATACAAGACAGGTATAACTTGGTGGTCGTGGCCAAAGACAGGGCCGTGGAGCCGCTGAGTGCTTCTGTTAACGTCAGCGTGATCCTGGACGACGTGAACGATAACCGTCCTCTCTTCAACAGCACCAATTATGTGTTTCACTTTGAGGAGGAGCAGACGCGGGGGTCTATTGTTGGGCAGGTTTTCACTGAGGACAAGGACTTTGGCCCTAACAGTGAGGTCAGATACACATTTGAGACCCCACAGCCCAACTTTGAGCTGAACGCCATGACGGGGGAGTTGACCAGCACGCTGCAGCTGGACCGGGAGTCCCTCATGAGACAGAGAGGCGCCACCGTGTTCAGCTTCGTGGTCGTCTCGGCAGACCAGGGTCTCCCCAAACCCCTCAGAGACCAGGCCAAGGTGCAAGTTTACATTCAGGACATCAATGACAACACTCCTAAGTTCACCAAAGACATTTACCAGGCCTCCATCTCTGAGTCGGCTCAAAACATGACTCAGCTGCTGCGGGTCTCCGCCTCAGACGTGGATGAAAACAAAAACGGAGTGGTCCATTATCGCATCACTCAAGGCAACGAGGAGGGCCAGTTCACAATAGACGGCAGCTCTGGACAAGTGACTTTAGTTGGGAAACTTGACTATGAATCTACATCCTCTTATGTGCTGAAAATCCTGGCTGTGGATGCCGGAGCTGTGCCCTTGTCCTCCTCGTGTATGCTAAGCATCAGCATCATGGATGAAAATGACAACTCTCCCTCCTTCCCTAAGTCTTCCTTGTCTGTGGACGTCCTGGAAAACATGAGGATTGGAGACCTGGTGGCCTCGGTGACCGCCACCGACGCGGATTCAGGCCCGAACGCAGACATAACGTACAGCATCACGGCCACCAACAACCACGGCACCTTCAGCATCAGCCCCAACACTGGCAGCATTTTTCTGGTCAAAAAACTGGATTATGAGACTCAATCACTGTACAAACTCAACATCACTGCGGTCGACAACGGCAGGCCGCCCCGCTCCTCGTCCATTCCTGTGGTCATTCATGTTCGGGACTTTAATGACAATCCTCCCATATTTTCCCCCGGAGACATCTTCAAATCCATCCCTGAAAATCTCCCTCTCTCCGCCTCAGTCATGACCATCGCAGCTCACGACACGGATGCTGACATAAACGGCCAGCTGGAGTACTCTATTGTTCAGCAGATTCCCCGCGGGAACCACTTCAGTATTGACGCGAGCAATGGGCTGATTTACACCAGCAAGCAGATCGACCGGGAGTTTTCCAACCTGTTCGAACTGACCGTCAAAGCCACGGATCAGGCGGTTCCGGTCGAATCCCGCCGATTCGCCCTGAAAAATGTCACAATATGGGTCACAGACCTGAACGATAACTCCCCCACGTTCGTATCCCAGAACGCCCTGGTGGCCGAGCCCAACATAGTCATCGGCTCCATCCTCACGACCGTGGTGGCCTTTGATCCCGACGACGGTGCGAATGGAGAAGTGGAGTACGAGCTTATGGAAGGGGACTCTGACACCTTCATCATGGACCGCTACAGCGGGGACATTCGCCTGGCTTCGCAGCTGGTCTCGTCCCGAATCATGTACACCCTCACGGTGTCGGCCACCGACCACGGCACCAACCGCAGGACCTCCCGGACCGAGCTGAACATCATCCTTCAAGGGTTGGACGGACCTGTTTTCTCTCAGCCCAAGTACATCACCATCCTCAAGGAAGGCCAACCGCCCGGCACAAACGTGATCTCTTTGGACGCCTCCAGCCCGAGAGGATCCACGACCAAAGTCGAGTACTTCATAGTGGCGGTGCGCAGCGGCGGGAGTGGCGGGAAGACCGTGGGACGCCTGTTCACCATCGGCCGCCACACAGGAGTGATACAGACGGCTGCAGAGCTGGACCGGGACCAAGGATCCGACCTCTATCTGGTGGATGTGTACGCCATCGAGACGGCCGCCAGCCAGCCCAGGACGCAGCGTGCTGAGGTGAGTAAACCGCTGACCCCCGTGTTCTCCGCAGGTACCTGAAACCCGCCTCATATTCTGCACCGCTGGTCTGTTTAATCTGTTTGGCAGCGATGGGGCATGAACTCACTCGCTGGCATTTCTGTGAGATACTTGGATGAAATAAGCGTAACAAGACCAAGGTTATAGTTTGGAAAAAAAGGGAATGAGACTGTCCAAGTCACACATAAAACAGAGCCACCTTTTAAATTTCAATGCTCATTAATTAAATTCCTCTTTCACTCACGGCTCTGCATTATATTAACTCGTAATTTTCTTGGACAGGAATAATAAGGCCTCGTTCCATGGCATGATAACTTTATTGTTCCCTTTTCCAAAAATATACTAACCATAATAGCTCATCTTGAAAGTGCCTACCCGAATATTTGAGCAGTCTGGGAAAAGGAAATCTGGTGCACGTCTTCTAGGGCTGGGCGATATGGACCAAAAGTCATATCTCGATATTTTCTAGCTGAATGGCGATACTCGATATATATCTCGATATTTTTTCTGTGACATAATTGGGGTTTCCCCCAAAGCTTTATAGCATAGCATCTCTGTTAGCTTCATTTTTTCTGAGGCAAACCCTTAAAAAAACAGTCAGTTTTAATACAAAGCCTCGTGCCAAATGTCACACAGGTTCCTTTATTAACAGAGGTCTGCACAATATCAAAATGTATAAAACAAATGAAATAAAAATAAACTGCCTGCATATATAGAATCAAAATGCTTCTTGAATAAAATAAAACAAATATCCCTTTCCTGCATAACAATTAAATTAAAATACACTGTGCAATTAATACAATGTAGACAGTAACAGGCAGACTTTTCCACTGAGGTTGACAGTTGTGCAAATAACAAAACATTTGTGCAAATCTCAAATAAAACATTCAAGTCAATTTGTCACAAAATAAGCTATATCAAAATCATAAAAAAAAAAAATGTAAAAAAAAAAAAAAAAAAAAAATCGATATAAACGATATTGTCTCATACCATATCGTGTTTGAAAATATATCGATATATATTAAAATCTCGATATATCGCCCAGCCCTAATGTCTTCAAATCTCTTTCTTGGCTTCATTTTCTTATCTGCGTTTATGGACCGCACCAACAATGAAAAACATGCACCTTTTTAAAAAAAAGTTTTACCATTGTAGAAATACTGTAAATTATTCATGGTAGCCGTTTTAGTTTCAAGACCCACAGCGGCCTCAAGTAGAAACAGAGTCACTCATATGGTTCTGCAGTTCAGGTATGCCTGGTCTGTGCCGGTATTACTCTGAGCCTGAGGCCGTTTAGGCGCGGGGGTGGTCCGGGGGTGCCTTTATACCACCAGGACCTCCTCCACGGGCAATAAGCGACCATTAAAATCGGGTGACCTCTTAAGACTTTATGAAAAGATGCTGAGGGCAGAGAGAGTGAAACTCAAACTGCCCAGCGAGTTTGCATTAAGTGATGCATCGTTTTCGGGGTTAAAGTCTCTGAAGTGTAATGTGGGAACTCTAAGCCCGGTTAGGGTGGCTGCAGACTAGCCTCTTGTTAAATGAAAACCAAATGTGGTCATGTATGTGTTTTGGAAATTTTAACCGGGACTCAAAATGCCTTGTTATTGTAGACGTAATGACACAGACTTATTGAAAACAAAATCTAAAAGAAAAAAAAAGGTTTTTCTTTTCTCCTCAGGAAATATGTTCTGTGTTAATTAAAAAAAAGAGCCTGATGTGAAGCCGTGCATGAGTTTAAGATGAGGAAGAGGCCTCTCGTGATTGTTACTGATGCTTTTCAACTGCTGCAAATATTGACAGCGGTTCCTGATTTTGGAGGTGAACTGGCATATTGTTAAAATAAAGGACTACTTGGGAAAATCGTGTTAGTGAAGTTAACTTACAGGTTTGCACTAGGAATGTTCGATATTTTACCGTAGGAAGGAAGGAAGGAAGGAAGGAAGGAAGGAAGGAAGGAAGGAAGGAAGGAAGGAAGGAAGGAAATGAGCCTGAAAGAAAGAAAGAAAGAAAGAAAGAAAGAAAGAAAGAAAGAAAGAAAGAAAGAAAGAAAGAAAGAAAGAAAGAAAGAAAGAAAGAAATGAGCCAGAAAGAAAGATAGAAAGAAAGAAAGAAAGAAAGAAAGAAAGAAAGAAAGAAAGAAAGAAAGAAAGAAAGAAATGAGCCAGAAAGAAAAAGAAAGAAAGAAAGAAATGAGCCAGAAATAAATAAAGAAAGAAAGAAAGAAAGAAAGAAAGAAAGAAAGAAAGAAAGAAATGAGCCTGAAAGAAAGAAAGAAAGAAAGAAAGAAAGAAAGAAAGAAAGAAAGAAAGAAAGAAAGAAAGAAAGAAAGAAAGAAAGAAAGAAAGAAAGAAATGAGCCTGAAATAAAGAAAGAAAGAAAGAAAGAAAGAAAGAAAGAAAGAAAGAAAGAAAGAAAGAAAGAAAGAAAGAAAGAAAGAAATGAGCCTGAAAGAAAGAAAGAAAGAAAGAAAGAAAGAAAGAAAGAAAGAAAGAAAGAAAGAAAGAAAGAAAGAAAGAAAGAAAGAAAGAAAGAAAGAAAGAAAGAAAGAAAGAAAGAAAGAAAGAAATGATGATGAGATAGATTTTTAGTTACAAAGGTGGAGTTGAATTGGTATTTTTTTTATCGTCATTTTTATCGTTATCGAGGTTAAATTTCAGAAATTATCGTGATCATTTTTTTTAGTCCATACCGCCCATCCCTAGTTGTTACTGATGCTTTTCAACTGCTGCAAACATTGACAGCGGCCCCTGATTTTGGAGGTGAACTGGCATATTGTTAAAATCAAGGACTACTTGGGAAAATCGTGTTAGTGAAGTTAACTTACAGGTTTGCATGGGGCCAATTGGGAATATCTGAAGTTCTCTCACTTTGCCTGCAGCAAAGATGGCAATCTTCTTTCCTGCAGACTGGTGTTCAGCTGAGGAGAGAATATAGTGCTTCACTGCTCCACTTTAAACTCTAGATTGGTTTCATGCCAAGGTTGAACTTTGCCACCCCATGGAGGGATGACTTTAGCACGCCGCTGTGCTCGCGCAGTCGGCCTCTCCTCTTCGGGAAGCGCAAAAAAAATCCATGAACTTGATTTTACAAGGACATTCATCTAAGTGGGCGGGTTCGGTGCTGCAGTGCAACAGATAAATGAACAGGTCGTTTTCATACTGTGGTATTGTAGTGTAAACCTACAGACTTAGACTAATGTTTTTCCACTGCAGTGTTTATACACCAGATATCCAGTAGCAACTGGGGGATTGTTTCCATCCCTGGGGTTGCGACCCTTTCACATTCTCCGTTTTCCCCATTTTCCCCATTGATTGGATGCATGAGGGAAAGCTGGCATATTTCCCTCCGCTATGCAGCATGTGTGATGTTTTGGAGGGACGCAGACAAAGAGAATTTGGCTGGATGTGGTTTTATCAGTGCTCAGGATCTTAAACAGTCGGGGAAGTTCGTCAGCGATTGTTGGTTCCAAGTGTCGGTTCAGGAGTTTTCGGGCCTTTCTGTGCGACACCTGGGTCGTGTACTCTGATATCCACTGGGACGTTCATCTAGCCCAGGGGTCGGCAACCCAAAATGTTGAAAGAGCCGTATTGGACCAAAAACACAAAAAACTAATATGTCTGGAGCTGCAAAAAATGAAAAGTCTTGTATAAGCCTTAGAATGAAGACAACACATGCTGCATGTAGCTATATTAGTTATAACTGGGGGAAGATTTATTTTTCATTATGCACTTCGAGAAAAAAGTCAAAATGTCGAGAAAAAAGTTGAAATGTCGAGATTAATGTTGAGGTAAAATCTTGAGAAAAAGTCGAAATGTTGAGAAAAATGTCGAAATGTTGAAAAAAAAGTCAAAATGTGGAGAAAAAAGTCAAAATGTCGAGAAAAAAAGTCGAAATGTTGAGAAAAAAAATCGAAATATTGAGAAAAAAGTCGAAATATTGAGAAAAAAGTCGAAATTTCGAGAAAAAAGTAGAAATGTCAAGATTAATGTTGAAGTACATCTTGAGAAAAAAGTAGAAATGTTGAGAAAAAAGTTCAAATGTTGAGAAAAAAGTCAAAATGTCGAAAAAAAAAGTCAAAATGTCAAGAAAAAAATCTAAATATTGAGAAAAAAGTCGAAATTTTGAGAAAAAAGTCGAAATTTTGAGAAAAAAGTCGAAATATCGAGAAAAAAGTCGAAATATCGAGATTAAAAAGGAAAGGAAAGAGTAAGAAAAAAGAGAAAAAAAAGGAAAAAGGGAAAAAAAGAAGAAAAAAAATTGAAAAAAAGAAGAAAGAAAAGGAAAAAAGAGGGGTTGCCACGGGTTGCCAACCCCTGATCTAGCCAAACATTTTTATTCCTGCTGCAGAGAGATACACAGTTAGATATTTCAGCTTTTACGTGCATTCACAGTGGCAGTTTGTGGCATGCTTTTGTTTTGAGATGACTTCATTATCCAAAAATCTTTGTGTTTCTTCCTCTTGTTTCCTAGTATGGGTAAATATGCGGAGGGGAGGGAAAACATTCTTGGCAGCCGTTTCTGCCATTGTTGTGGAGGAGTCCATAGTGTTAAGGATGTTTTTTATTTCGCTCGAAAAAATTTTGATTCATCACATCCGGTGGAATCCTTGTTTGGAGCTGGAGAGAAGCCGTCGGCTCACACCGGACCCTCTCTCTGAGTCGCACAGCAGACTCAAGCTCGAGTATCGTTTTCCACATTTTGGCGATTGGTAGCGTGACAGCAGGTGTTTCTCATCAAGTGTTAAGAGGCGTCACATCTCTGAAGGGGCTTTAATACGTTACCTTCAAACAGATTAATCATATTCAGTTACTCAGGTTTCCTAGTGCAGGAAGGAAAAAGTGAAAGGGTCAAATTCAGACGGCTGCAACGGCAGATTATCGTTCATGAGGACGCATGGATCCGTCGGCCACTGATTCGAATAGTTCTGAATCATTTTAAAAGGTAAACCTATCAAGGTTGATTATAATGTCTTTTATTAGATGTGTCTTATCTTCATCATGAAGTTTATCACATAGATCCCTTCCTGCTCTGCTTGTAAAAGTATTTTCACTGCCATGGTGAAGTTATATTTAGGTTGGCTACTCAGACATTTACCTGTGATACAAATGGTTAGACTGGGTTTTTTTTGTTGTTTTTTTTTTAATTCCAGTTGCTTTCAGACCCATGGGACACTAAACAAAAGATGAATGGTAGTACTACATGAGACAAACATGGCACAAACTTTTAAATTTGTCTTTCCTAGTAGTACAGCTCGGCTTCAGTCTTGACACACTGGGTCGCATGGTTTGCAGGCTTAACGATCCAACCTAGAACCAACTTCACTAAGTGTTTTTGCTTGAAAAATCCAAATGTTCTATTTTTTAATCCTCAAAATCAGCAGCTAAGAATGACTCTTAGGCCACGTTTACACATAGCCGGGTATTTACAAAAACGGATATTTCCCCCTCTACGTTTTGAAAAATTCCATCATCGTTTTCAAAATCTCTTCATTTACACAAATCTGCATAAATACGCTGTTAAGGTGCTATGAGCCAATCAGAATCCTGGAAAAAACATCAACAAATGACACGTGTAACTTCAGGTTAAGGCTGATTTATGGTTCCGCGTTACACCAACACAGAGCCTGCAGCGCAGGGCCTGCGGCGACGCACACCGTACGGCGCGCATCGCCGCGTACCCTACGCCGTAGGCTCTGCGTCGATTTAACGCGGGACCATAATTCAGGCTTTACTTCCAAAACGGAACAAGAGTCTTTCGTTTGGAGTGACAGAGAAGTGGAGTTACTTTTAAGTGTGAAACAGGTAAATTACAAGAAAATATTGACGGTGGCCAAACAAATTGTAAACACAGGTCGCACTCATGACGCTGGTGACATTTCTGTTGCATAATGTGACGTTCTGAAGCCTAAATCTCTGTTTCCCTCCGTTTACAAGCAAACGTGAAAACTGAGTTTTTGAAAATCTCCACTTTGGCCGGAGTTTTCAGAAATGATCATTTTTGTTGACTTTGAGCTTAATTTTTGTGTAAACGAACGGCCAAAACGCATGAAAACACCACCGTTTTTGCTCCGTGTAAACGGGGCCTAAGTGTTTTTGCTTGAAAAATCCAAATGTTCTATTTTTTAATCCTCAAAATCAGCAGCTAAGAATGACTCTTACAGAAAAACAAAAATAAAGAAATAAAACTGGAAAAAAGATAACACGATGAATGGAGGGGAACCAAACTTACTGCAATTAAACAATATTACATTACAAATCAGGGTGTGTCCAATAGAGGGAAAGGTTTACCACAAACACAATACGAAGATGATAACATCAGTTTATTAGGCGATCCCTGAATTCATCCCGCGTCGCTTTCATGGTTACTGGTCCACCTTGAAATGCATCCCGGGTGATCCGGATCTGAACCGGTCCTGGATACATTCAAGCTTTATAGACGGCTGCTTGTGATTGATGACAGCAAGTTAGACTCTTACAAAAGCCCCACAATACTTGATCGTTGGTCTAAAACCAAAGATGGACAGACTCAAAGTCTGTAAGTAAGACCCATATATCTTTTTTTTTAATTTGTGTCCAACATAAATTTGGCCGCAGTTATGAGAGCAGCCCGGCTCAAATTTTAAAGGCAAAGGACATCAATGTAGATATAAAGGAATCAAAGTGGTTTTTGAAAATGAAAAAATAAATACAACTGTGCACCAGCCAGACATTTTGATACATAAGATATGAGCCTAATTTATGTCTTAAACATTAGTCACTTTAAGCTTTTTATTTCCAACAGACACCATCTGTGCTTGCTGCTTCCTCTAACATTGTCCTGAGTGAGTGGAAGAAGTAATCATAGGCACACATATGTATACACATATGTTTCCTGCATGCTCTTTTTAGGCATTTTTACAAATCGAATCAAACACTAAAACAAAACACAACAACTCTTTGTCCTGCAGCCTCTCCTCCGTCTCTTGACCCCTCCCCGTCAGCCCCTATCGCCCAGACTGCAACAATTGTTTTCTTAGACTTACTGTGAATCAAAATGAAGTGCTGTTTTTCTCTGAGAGGCCCTCCAGTGCCACATCGGGCCTTGCCCCCTCCTCTTAAGGAGCATTGTTCCCCCCTCGAAAGTAAACACAAAGTGTTCCACAGGCCTTCCTGTGTTTTACCCTTTCAGATAAAGTGCCGCGCTGCCACGGCCCGTGATCCGGGTGGTTTTTATGTATTTCTTTCTCCCAGTGGCGTCAATTCAGTCAAAGCTAAGGTACGGCAAGGTTACGAGTCCCAGAACTTAACTAGAGTATCAATCAACACGTCCAGCAAATACTCATCACAGAAGTTTATGTAGCTTATCTGTGTGGTCAAGAAAACTGGAACTTTTTCAAATGCAGTCTCGCTCACTGCAAAAACTCAAAATCTTACCAGGAATATTTGTCTTATTTCTAGTTAAAATGTCTCATTTTTAGTCATTTTTAGTCTCATTACACTTAAAACAAGATTCATCGCCAGAAAAATAACTTATTTGACCATTTTCACCTGTTTCAAGTAACGTTGTAATTGAAATAAGTAGAAAAATCTGCCAGTGGACAAGATTTATCTTCTCATTACAAGCAAAAAAAAACTTATTTTAAGTGAAAATCTACTTGAAACAGGTGAAAATTGTTGTTTTTTGAGTTTTTGAGTCTTGTCTTAAATGTAATGAGATTTTTTTGACTAAAAATTACACATTTTAACTAGAAATAAGACAAATATTCTTGTTAAGATTTTGAGTTTTTGCAGTGTACTAACTAGTGAAATCGATCATGCTGTTCTCCGTGCCAGCATCGTGGATGGATGTCCTCGTCAGCCGGGCTTTCCTCCCTTCTCTTCTCCTCACCAGAGAGTAACAGACAGTAGAGCCGTTTGGGACTTTTGGAGATTGACAAAAGACAGAAAACGTACATGTATTTTCTTTGTTCGGGGAGGGCTCCGCACATGTTAAAGGTTATGTTATTGGGAGTTGTGGGAATGGAGGAAGAGGTGGGGTGACCCAAGGACTTTTTTTCGGGAGGGATTTGCGAGTGCCAGATGTAGGTAACGCTGCAAAGATTACACGGCAGAAAGGAGCAACAGCTTGGATCACGGTTGTGTCTGAAGCAGGTGGCAGCAACGTGGATCACCAACGGGGTGGCGGCCGCCGTCGCCGCCGGCCCCAAACCGGCCTCTCAGAAGGGTTGCCCTCTGTTGCTATCAGAGGTGGGTAGAGTAGCCAAAAATTGTACTCAAGTAAAAGTACTGTTACTTCAGAATAATATGACTCAAGTAGAAGTAAAAAGTAGTCATCCAAATAATTACTTGAGTAAAAGTAAAAAAGTACTTGGTGAAAAAACTACTCAAGTACTGAGTAACTATTGAGTAACGTCTGATTTATTTTTTTAACACAACCATTCAAACAGACAAAAGTACAAAATAATCATCTTCAGGCAAATTTAATCAATAAAATAATAAAATAAATTAAAATTAATAAAAAATAGCTTAAATTAAAATAATCTTAAAGTAAATTCAAGTACTTTAATAAATAAAATATATAAAATTATAACAGAATAAAAAAATAAATTAAGCACAAGTAGCACAAAATTTCAAGCCTTTGTACTTTTCTTTTTTAACCAGGCAGAACTAGAACAAACATGAACTCATAGAAACTCTGTGTGTGTTTGAGTCTGTGTAAATGTGACAAAACATGCAAAAACTAACATTTTTCCCAAAGAATCACTCAGTGATGTCATGAGATTGACGCGTACGTGGATAAAAGGGATAAGAGAAAAGTAACAGCTCAACGTAGCCTAATGTAGCGGAGTAAGAGTAACAGTTTCTTCTTCACAAATCTACTCAAGTAAAAGTAAAAAGTATAGTGATTCAAAACTACTCCTAAAAGTACAAAATTTCCCAAAACTTAAGTAAATGTAACGGAGTAAATGTAACTGGTTACTACCACCTCTGGTTGCTGTGGACAGTCTGAGCTACTTTTCTCACTACCTTCCTCACCGAACTGTCTCTCTTTGTGTATTTGCATCTCCAGTCTGTTTTGGGGCCTCTGGAAAGTTGTTTGTGTCTCTCTTTCTGATTCATAAATCTCCATGGCAACAGACCTCAGAAGTTTGCATCCCTTCTCTCTGTGTTTTGGCGTTCCTGAGACCGCTCTAATGTGACCCCTCCGAGGGAAACGTAATTTGGAGATCAGATGCAAGGTTGATGCTGTAAGAAAGACTTGAAAAAGAGAAAAGAGAGAGTCTGAAACACAAAACCGGCGCAGACGGCAGGTCAGCGCGCCAGGAGGAGAAGGTCATGTTCAGCTGGATGATACGATACGGATGCTGCTTCTTGTTTGTGCATTTCCGTGTCCGTGTGAGAGGATTCTTGTAAACTGAAGAATCGATGACTGCAGTTTCCAGAAAAGGGTCAAAACGTTTTATATTTCCTTCACCACTTTGTACAGACGTTTGTACCTGAACCGTCACTTGTGGAAGTTTCTCTAGAGCCATGGATCTCTGGGGTAAAATTATCTAAATATATGATGTGACGGGATCAGGTCTGGATCTGGATCTGGTTTGTTGATTGTGTCGATTATTTAGAATCCAGATTTACTTCTTAACCCTTGTGCTGTCAAGGAAGGAGGAAGAGAAGAAGGGAGAAAAGAAGGAAGGAAGGAAGGAAGGAAGGAAGGAAGGAAGGAAGGAAGGAAGGAAGGAAGGAAGGAAGGAAGGAAGGAAGGAAGGAAGGAAGGAAGGAAGAGAGAAAAGAAGGATGGAAAGAAGGGAGAAAAGAAGGAAGGAAGGAAGGAAGGAAGGAAGGAAGGAAGGAAGGAAGGAAGGAAGGAAGGAAGGAAGGAAGGAAGGAAGGAAGGAAGGAAGGAAGGAAGGAAGGAAGGAAGGAAGGAGGAAAGAAGGAAGGAAGTGAAAAAAGAAGGAAGGAAGGAAGGAATGGAGAAAAGAGGAAGGAAGGGCAGGAGGAAAGAAGGAAGGAAGGAAGGGAGAAAAGAAGGAAGGAAGGAAGGAAGGAAGGAAGGAAGGAAGGAAGGAAGGAAGGAAGGAAGGAAGGAAGGAAGGAAGGAAGGAAGGAAGGAAGGAAGGGAGAAAACAAGGAAATAAGGGAGGAAGGGAGAAAAGAGGAAGGGAAGAAGGAAGGAAGGAAGCAAGGGAGAAAAGAGGAAGAAAGGAAGGAAGGAAGGAAGGAAGGAAGGAAGGAAGGAAGGAAGGAAGGAAGGAAGGAAGGAAGGAAGGAAGGAAGGAAGGAAGGAAGGAAGGAAGGAAGGAAGGAAGGAAGGAAGGAAGGAAGGAAGGAAGGAAGGAAGGAAGGAAGGAAGGAAGGAAGGGGTCAAACCTGTGTGACAGATCGGTCCACCAGCTCTGAATTTCTTTGTCTGAATGAAGCAAAACAGAAAACGTTGATTACGTTTGATTGAAGTTTGAACTTAGCAATAAGAGTTCATGCTCCACAGAAGACACATCTAATAAGCAGTGGAAGAGGAATGATGCAGAACAAACTGCATCCTTGTGTATTATAATTCACGGTCTAATTGCGATATCTCAAGTGTGTCTTTTCGTGCACACGCGCTGGACATGGTTGTAATTCATGTTGTAAATGTGGCAGGATTTTTTGAAATGGTCAATGGACCCGGGGAGGAATCTGCCGCCTCTCCATAGGTGGTCCCTGTGGGTTTAAAGGGGGGGAACCTGCGGGTGAACCGGTGCTGAGGAGAGATTTTTGGGGGCTTGAACTTGTGGACGGCGTGTCTGTGGTTTCCTCGTGCTCTCGGCAGCGTCTGCTGTAACACGTCCATGCACGAGTGGATGTTTATCCAACTTTTATAACGACAGCGTCTCATAAAACGCTCAGATGCTCCGAGATAACCGGCCTGTCCTCGGGTCAAGGGAGGAGGAAGAGAGGAAGGGAGGAAAGAAGGAAGGAAGGAAGGAAGGGAGGAAAGAAGGGAGGAAGGGAGAAAAGAGGAAGGGAAGAAGGAAGGAGAGAGCAGGAGGAAAGAAAGAAGGAAGGAAGGAAGGGAGAAAAGAGGAAAGGAAGAAGAGAGTAGGAGGAAAGAAGGAAGGAAGGGAGAATGAAAAGAAGAAAAGAAAGAAGGATGGAAGGAAGGGAGAAAATAAGGAAGGAAGGAAGGAAGGAAGGAAGGAAGGAAGGAAGGAAGGAAGGAAGGAAGGAAGGAAGGAAGGAAGGAAGGAAGGAATGAAGGAAGGAAGGAAGGAAGGAAGGAAAGGAGGAAGGAAGGAAGGAAGGAAGGGAGAAAACAAGGAAAGAAGGGAGGAAGGGAGAAAAGAGGAAGGGAAGAAGGAAGGAAGGAAGGAAGGAAAGGAGGAAGGGAGAAAACAAGGAAGGAAGGAAGGATGGAAGGAAGGAAGGAAGGAAGGAAGGAAGGAAGGAAGGAAGGAAGGAAGGAAAGGAGGAAGGGATAAGGAAGGGAGAAAACAAGGAAATAAGGAAGGAAGGAAGGAAAAGAGGAAGGGAAGAAGGAAGGAAGGAAGGAAGGAAGGAAGGAAGGAAGGAAGGAAGGAAGGAAGGAAGGAAGGAAGGAAGGAAGGAAGGAAGGAAGGAAGGGCAGGAGGAAAGAAGGAAGGAAGGGAAAAAGAAGGAAGGAAGGAAGGAAGGGAGGAAAGAAGGAAGGAAGGGAAAAAGAAGGAAGGAAGGAAGGAAAAGAGGAAGGGAAGAAGGAAGGAAGGAAGGAAGGAAGGAAGGAAGGGCAGGAGGAAAGAAGGAAGGAAGGGAAAAAGAAGGAAGGAAGGAAGGGCAGGAGGAAAGAAGGAAGGAAGGGAAAAAGAAGGAAGGAAGGAAGGAAAAGAGGAAGGGAAGAAGGAAGGAAGGAAGGAAGGAAGGAAGGAAGGAAGGAAGGAAGGAAGGAAGGAAGGAAGGAAGGAAGGAAGGAAGGAAGGGCAGGAGGAAAGAAGGAAGTAAGGGAAAAAGAAGGAAGGAAGGAAGGAAGGGAGGAAAGAAGGAAGGAGGAAGGGAAGAAAGAAGGAAGG
>NC_084593.1:7216836-7308807 GCF_033807715.1 Cololabis saira | reverse complement strand
TCGAGAAAAAAGACGAAATTTCGAGAAAAAAAGACGAAATGTTGAGAAAAAAGTCAAAATTTCGAGAAAAAAGTCGAAATGTTGAGAGAAAAAAGTCAAATGTTGAGAAAAAGTCGAATGTCGAGAAAAAAGTGAAATTTCGAGAAAAAAGTCGAAATTTCGAGAAAAAAGACGAAATGTTGAGAGAAAAAAGTCGAAATTTCGAGAAAAAAAGACGAAATGTTGAGAAAAAAGTCAAATTTCGAGAAAAAAGTCGAAATGTTGAGAGAAAAAAGTCAAATGTTGAGAAAAAAGTCGAAATGTCGAGAAAAAAGTGAAAATTTCGAGAAAAAAGTCGAAATTTCGAGAAAAAAGACGAAATGTTGAGAAAAAGTCAAAATTTCGAGAAAAAAAGTCCAAATTTCGAGAAAAAAGTCGAAATGGCAAGAAAAAGACAAATGTCGAAATGTTGAGAAAAAAGAAAAAAAAGAAAAAAATTTTTTTGAAAAAGCTCCAGGAGCCACCAGGGCGGCGCTAAAGAGCAGCATGCGGCTCTAGAGCCGCGGGTTGCCGATCCCTGGTCTAGATGGTATTTGTATATTGGAAACTTTTTGTAATGTTTTCTTTGAACAGTGTATTAGTTTTCTTGTTGTCATTTTTATTCTTTTTTTTTTAGTGATGTCATGACCGAATAAACTAAACTAAACTAAACTTACCTCTGCAGTCGGGTTCACTTTTACAGCCAAATGCTCCCTTCCTGGGTTTTCTTTACGTGCACTGCTCTTTTTGCCGCGCACCGGCGTACAATTTGCACGCCCCTCTCTAGTGAGATACCCTTTTGTTAATACGGTTCTTAAAAAAAACACACAATCTGTGCGTTTTTAAGAACTCAAAATGAACACGGAGTTAATTATTGTTTATGGGAGAGATTTGTCATGCGGTGCGACCGTTGTGCGCGCTCACGTCTCAGTGTTGACGCTTCAGCCCGTATGTTTCGCAACCTTATCCGACTGTGTACTTTTTCGCCATCCTCTGGATTATTTCTCATCGCCTCAGATTTATTTTGAGGCTGGAAAAATGATGATTTAAGTTGATTTGCCGCAGCTTTTTTTTTTTTTACGGTCAACAGGACACGTCCACGAACGGCGGGTTATAAAACGGGAACCATTAGATTGGGAGTTTCTCTTGGACAGAGGTCTGGTTCCTCCTGAAAGAGTTTATATTTAAGCACATCAGCTCATTTTTGCACTTTTGTTTGTTTCTGGCGCTGGCCGCTTTGACGAGCTTTGACGAGCTTTGACGAGCCACCGCCTCCTCCTCCTCCGCCGTCTCTGTGGTCAGTGAGCGTTAAGAAGTTATGGATGAGCATACTGATTCCTCTGATGAGCAGCCCCCACCCAAGCTCTATTCTATTTCCCGTCCTAACTAACTCCCGTCCGTCGATTTGTGGTCCCCCCCTCCGCCCCGGAGGCCCCACCACTGGGGATGTGTATGGTGGGGAGAAACCAGGGATGACAAATAAAGGCTGAACTCTTGAATGGCGAGGTTCTGCTTCCCGTAGCTCTGTTTGCAGCGCGGACCCCAGAGGCCGTAGCCCCTCGGCCCGGGGGGTTGTCAGTTACTGATGGTACTGTTGTTGGATTGCAGTGTGAAGGGGGCCGAAGAAGCCCCACCACAATCCCACTTGTTAAATAGCATGAATTAATGAAGTGGCAGAGCTGGGAACTTCCTACCCTGAGCAACTCGGAGAGAGGGGAGGGAGAAGGGAACCACTTCCTTAGCATTTCTATGGGCCCCCAACTTCTTTTCATCCTGTCTGCTTTTTTTTTCTACCCCTGAACCCTCAACTCCCCCTCATAGACCCTCACCAACTTTTTGGAAGTCCTTTAATCCTCCAGATTTATGCCGAGTTGGGAATAGGGGTTGCCACCTTTCAGAAATAGAAATAAGGGACGCCCCGATTTCAGCAGCGCAGGAGCCAAAAAAAAGCCCCAAAACTTCTAAACTGAATAAAAATGTGTTTATTTTATATGAAAAAACAAAATGCTTTGATTTAAAGTTTAAAGTGCTTTAATAGCATTGAACTTGCATGACTGTACAGACAGACAACCATACTAGTAACTGAAATATCCTCCTATGCTACGTATGTCCACATCAGCCCAGATGTATAATATAGCCTACAGGTGAAGAATACGGTGTAAAAGTTAATTTATTTCAATAATTCAACTAGAATATGGTGTAAAAGTTAATTTATTTCAATAATTCAACTAGAATATGGTGTAAAAAGTTAATTTATTTCAATAATTCAACTAGAATATGGTGTAAAAGTTAATTTATTTCAATAATTCAACTAGAATATGGTGTAAAAGTTAATTTATTTCAATAATTCAACTAGAATATGGTGTAAAAGTTAATTTATTTCAATAATTCAACTAGAATATGGTGTAAAAGTTAATTTATTTCAATAATTCAACTAGAATATGGTGTAAAAGTTAATTTATTTCAATAATTCAACTAGATTATGGTGTAAAAGTTAATTTATTTCAATAATTCAACTAGAATATGGCGTAAAAGTTAATTTATTTCAATAATTCAACTAGAATATGGTGTAAAAGTTAATTTATTTCAATAATTCAACTAGAATATGGTGTAAAAGTTAATTTATTTCAATAATTCAACTAGAATATGGCGTAAAAGTTAACTTATTTCAATAATTCAACTAGAATATGGCGTAAAAGTTAATTTATTTCAATAATTCAACTAGAATATGGTGTAAAAGTTAATTTATTTCAATAATTCAACTAGAATATGGTGTAAAAGTTAATTTATTTCAATAATTCAACTAGAATATGGTGTAAAAGTTAATTTATTTCAATAATTCAACTAGAATATGGTGTAAAAGTTAATTTATTTCAATAATTCAACTAGAATATGGTGTAAAAGTTAATTTATTTCAATAATTCAACTAGAATATGGTGTAAAAGTTAATTTATTTCAATAATTCAACTAGAATATGGTGTAAAAGTAAATTTATTTCAATAATTCAACTAGAATATGGTGTAAAAGTAAATTTATTTCAATAATTCAACTAGAATATGGTGTAAAAGTTAATGAAAATAAGGTACAAATCACGTCCCATATTAGTTCAATACGGGACGCAACATTTTTTTCTCAAATAAAGGACAATTCCGTATTTTGCGGGACGGGTGGCGACCCTAGTTGGGAACCCAACTGATAAGCGACCTCAATAAGGAAAAGAAATGAGATGGTTTTTACAGAGTCGTATATATGGCTAACGGCGCGGAAAGTTGAGATGAAAGCGAGATGCAGATGTGAATGTTTGCTTCTCCGTCGATCAGGGGTCGGCAACCCAAAATGTTGAAAGAGCCATATTGGACCAAAAACACAAAAAACAAAATATGTCTGGAGCCGCAAAAAATGAAAAGTCTTGTATAAGCCTTAGAATGAAGACAAATGGCGAAAGTCGAAATGTCGAGAAAAAAGTCGAAATGTCGTGGAAAAAGTCGAAATGTTGAGAAAAAAGTCGAAATGTCGAGATTAAAAAAGGAAAAAGGAAGAAAAAAAGAGAAAAAAAGGAAAAAAAGACGAAATAAAGGAAAAAAGAAGAAAAAGAAGAAAAAAGGAAAAAAATTGAAAAAAAGAGGAAAAAAAGAAGAAAAAAGGAAGAAAAAAGAGGAAAAAAAGGGAAAAAAAGGAAAAAAAAGAAGAAAAAAGAAAAAAAGAAGAAAAAAGAAAAAAAGAAAAACACTTCCTTTGCATTTCTATGGGCCCCCAACTTCTTTTCATCCTGTCTGCTTTTTTTTCTACCCCTGAACCCTCAACTCCCCCACCCCCTCATAGACCCTCACCAACTTTTTTGGAAGTCCTTTAATCCTCCAGATTTATGCCGAGTTGGGAACCCCAACTGATAAGCGACCTCAATAAGGAAAAGAAATGAGATGGTTTTTACAGTCGTGTATATACGAAAACGCGAAAGTGAACAGTCATGGCTAACGGCGCGGAAAGTTGAGATGAAAGCGAGATGCAGATGTGAATGTTTGCTTCTCCGTCGTCTCAGCTCCCTTGCTGAAATACATCCTGTAAACTATTTTTTTCCAGCAGCTCCTTTTACAGTTCACGTTCCAACTTTGTCTAAGACTTTCTCTCTTCTGCGACTGACTGTGCTGCTTTAAATGTCCTCTCTAAAAGAAGGCTCTAAAAAGAATAAAAGTGGCCTCAGCAGCAGGACAGCATTCCCGCGGTGCACGGATCTCCATTTTTATGGCCATCCAACATTCTTTGTATTCGGTTATTTATTGAAGTCTCCCAAATCGTTGTTGCTGGTCTTGGTCATGTGTTGTTACTTCTGGTACATTTATAGATTGCAGAAGATGCAGAAACACATTTATAGAAGGGGTAAACAGTAGGGATGGGCGGTATGGACTAAAAAATGTATCACGATCATTTCTGGCATTTATCCCGATAACGATAAAAATGACCATAAAAAAATACCAATTCAACTCCATCTTTGTAACTATAAATCTATCTCACTCTCAGATCCGCCATGTTTGTTACACAAAAACATCATCAATGGGAATTTATCCTTCTTTCTTTCTTTCTTTCTTTCTTTCTTTTTCTTTCTTCTTTTTTCTTTCTTTCTTTCTTTCTTTTCTTTCTTTCTTTCTTTCTTTCTTTCTTTCTTTTCTTTCTTTCTTTCTCTTCTTTCTTCTTTCTTCTTTCCTTTCTTTCTTCTTCTTCCTTCCTTCCTTCTTTCCTCTTCCTTCCTTCCTTCCTTCCTTCTTCTGTCCTCCTTCCTTCCTTCCTTCCTTCTCCTTCCTTCCTTCCTTCCTTCCTTCCTTCTTCTCCTCCTTCCTTCCTTCCTTCCTTCCTTCCTTCCTTCCTTCCTTCCTTCCTTCTTCCTTCTTCCTTCCTTCCTTCCTCCTTCCTTCCTTCCTTCCTTCCTTCCTTCCTTCTTCCTTCCTTCCTTCCTTCCTTCCTTCCTTCCTTCCTTCCTTCCTTCCTTCCTTCCTTCCTTCCTTCTTCCTTCCTTCCTTCCTTCCTTCTTTCCTCCCTTCTTTCTTCCTTCCTTCTTTCCTCCCTTCCTTCCTTCTTTTTTCCTCCCTTCCTTCCTTCTTTCCTTCATTCCTTCCTTCCTTCCTTCCTTCCTTCCTTCCTTCCTTCCTTCTTTCCTCCCTTCATTCCTTCCTTCCTTCTTTTTTCCCTTCCTTCCTTCTTTTCTTCCTTCTTTCTTCCCTTCCTTCTTCTCTCCCTCCCCCTTCTTCGTTCCTTCGTTCCTTCCTTCCTTCCTTCCTTCCTTCCTTCCTTCCTTCCTTCCTTCCTTCCTTCCTTCCTTCCTTCCTTCCTTCCTTCCTTCCTTCCTTCCTTCCTTCTTTTTTCCCTCCCTTCCTTCTTTCCTCCTACTCTCTCCTTCCTTCTTCCCTTCCTCTTTTCTCCCTTCCTTCCTTCCTTCCTTCCTTCCTTCCTTCCTTCCTTCCTTCCTTCCTTCCTTCCTTCCTTCCTTCCTTCCTTCCTTCCTTCTTTTTTCCCTCCCTTCCTTCTTTCCTCCTACTCTCTCCTTCCTTCTTTCCTCTACTCTCTCCTTCCTTCTTCCTTTCCTCTTTTCTCCCTTCCTTCCTTCCTTCCTTCCTTCCTTCCTTCCTTCCTTCCTTCCTTCCTTCCTTCCTTCCTTCCTTCCTTCCTTCCTTCCTTCCTTCCTTCCTTCCTTCCTTCCTTCCTTCCTTCCTTCCTTCCTTCACGTACGTTGTGCGTGGATTAACACAGAACCATAATTCAGTTTTACACAAAAAACATCATCAACAGGAATTTATCGTTTTTACCGTGAGATACAAATTCTTACCGTGGGGGGATTTTTTTGACGGTTTATCGTGAACGGTAAAATATCACCCATCCCTAGTAAACAGCTCCAGCGATGCTGATCTGATGGAACACAGAAGCGCAGCATTGCTAGTTCTGGTCACGATCACACTTTAAAATCCCCCGTCATACGCAAACATGGGACTACATTTATCTCTCTTAAGTGAAATACCCCAAAGACAAATCCCATCTTGAGGGAAATTTCTTCGTTTTACGTCCACG
Source organism: Cololabis saira (assembly GCF_033807715.1). Lineage (NCBI taxonomy): Eukaryota > Metazoa > Chordata > Actinopteri > Beloniformes > Belonidae > Cololabis > Cololabis saira. The sequence continues at coordinate 7,302,732 of NC_084593.1, read as the reverse complement.
TCTGGCTAAGAGGGCTCTTCTTAATGGTCCGTGAAGCTCATACTTGTTGATTTAATGCACGCCTAAAACAGGGGGCTCATGCATACCAAATGCAGCTCAGCCATGGGAGACAGCACATTCTGACACTCCTTTTTAACCTGATTTGGGGCTAGCGAGTCAATATTATGGAGATGTATAAGCCTTGAGGCGGCTGCGGCCAGACCTGGCTCATCTCAAAGTCCTTCTGCAGCGAATCACACGGACTCAGACTGAGGCCGCTCTGCTGATAACACACTCCACTTTGAGGTAAGACTTGGTCGTCCGCCAGTCCCCTAATGGGAGTGTGTTTATACTTTGGGTTTTTATCGGCCGTCAAAGGCTTCCCACCTTTACCACGCTGGGATTTCTTTTGTAAAAGCTTGATAAAGCGGTGAAAATGGCACAAATAAATAAATGGGAGGTATAATCAGTCAAGGTGGGTGGAAAGAAAAAATGTATCCTTCTTCTTTCTTCTTTCTTTCTTTCTTTCTTCTTTCTTTCTTTCTTTCTTTCTTCTTTCTTTCTTTCTCTTCTTTCTTTCCTTTCTTTCTTTCTTTCTTTCTTTCTTTCTTTCTTTCTTTCTTTCTTTCTTTCTTTCTTTCTTTCTTTCGTTCTTTCAGGCTCATTTCCTTTCTTCCTTCTTTTTTCCCTTCCTTCCTTCTTTCCTCCTGCTCTCTCATTCCTTCCGTCCGTCCGTCCGTCCGTCCGTCCGTCCTTGCTTCCTTCCTTCCTTCCTTCCTTCCTTCCTTCCTTCCTTCCTTCCTTCCTTCCTTCCTTCCTTCCTTCCTTCCTTCCTTCCTTCCTTCCTTCCTTCCTTCCTTCCTTCCTTCCTTCCTTCTTTTTTCCCTTCCTTCCTTCTTTCCTCCTACTTCCTTCTTCCTTTCCTCTTCCTTCCTTCCTTCTTCCTTCCTTCCTTCCTTCCTTCCTTCCTTCCTTCCTTCCTTCCTTCCTTCCTTCCTTCCTTCCTTCCTTCCTTCCTTCCTTCCTTCCTTCCTTCCTTCCTTCCTTCCTTCCTTCCTTCCTTCCTTCCTTCACGTACGTTGTGCGTGGATTTAACACAGAACCATACATCAGGTTTACACAAAAACGTCATAAACAGTTCCCTAATGGGAGTGTGTTTATACTTTGAGTTTTTATCGGCCGTCAAAAGGCTTCCCACCTTTACCAACGCTGGGATTTCTTTTGTAAAAGCTTGATAAAGCGGTGAAAATGGCACAAATAAATAAATGGGGAGGTATAATCAGTCAAGGTGGGTGGAAAGGCTGCAGGATCCCTGTCGCATGCATAAAAATTGGCCTGCGATTGGTATCTAACTCCCTCTTGAGACTTTCGTGCAGGGTCCAGATTGTGGGAGAGCGTAAACATGAGCCCGGAGCCTACTGTAGGTTCATTTGCTCACTTGAGGGGCAAAAACACTAAAGAGTCTGATCCCAGGCTTTGATAGAGAGGTTTCCATCATACCTTTCCTTCAAAAGAGCAGCATTTGCATGGCGACTGGTGTGGGCAGAGTAACTGATGTAGACCTCTCAATGTCTGGCTGCACCAATTTTGAAGGCGGACTTTTAAAGCCGTTATTACCAAGCGATTATAGCTGGGTGTTTTGGTAGTGGGCAATTATTGCTCATTCGCCGAATGTTATTTCAAGCATATCGAACCTATTTTCGGCTTCATGTAGAAGAAACAACTTACTAGGGTTGGAAAATAAACATTAACACTTGTGCACGGAGCCAAAAGGGGGTCTTGCCTGAGTAATAGACAAAATAGAAACTTGTTTTGGAGACGGAAGGTTTGTGAACACATGGCCATGAATACAATGTTCTGACCCAGTTGTGCCAGGTTTTCATAGACCTTCTATTTTTATTTATTATTTATTTTCTTATCTCGAAAAGTAACAATTTCCAAGTGTAAAATGCCAAGTGTAACCGCTAATTCTCTGTAAAGGAAAAGCACACTGGTTTCCATTGTCCGTAAATTACCACAGGGTTGTCTTAATCTACATTTTTTTGGTTTTAAAGAAAAAAAAAAGCCGTCAAGATCATTTTTGGTAGTTCCTTTGATTTTTCTGAATATATAACATTGGTGGTTGTTGGTTTTGAACTGAATATATATTTATATATACATAAAAAACCATAAATGTTTGCATATTTTACATATATCTTTACATATGTAGCTAAAACGATCTGATCCAGTCAGTTTATGTTAGTTAGTTTAGGTTTATTCCATGCCTACTCTCACCTCGTGCTTGCTCAGTATTGGAGAATGCAACACAGTAAAGATTTAATGCAATCCTTAACCAAGCTGTTTTTTTTGTTTTTTTTTAAATGCACTTTATGAGCTCGGAATCTGAACTCTACTGGAACGAAATGTGCTCACTAAATTACAATGAGTTGGACTGAATTGAATCATAATTTAACTCAATTTGATTGTGTTTGATTGGACTGTTTTGGACTTGTCCTCTATGTAAATTGCTTTGAGATGACTTTGGTTGTGAATTTATACAACACAAATAAAAGACAACCGAACATTCAATTAAAAATGATCATATGTTCTTACTCATCTCTGAGTCACGATGCGTCCAGGTCTGAGTTTGTGCTCTGTGAAGTAAGGATCAATCAGAGTTTGATCTTCAGAGCAGATATAGTTTGACTTAACTCCAAAGTAGTGATATAAAACTGATATACTAACATCTTAACAACATTGGCTAATAGCATCACTCACTGGCCAAAGATGATAAAACTAACCATGCCTCTTGACAATTAATCTTTTACCGCTGGAAAGCCTGTTTCCTTCTCTGCCAATGTCAAATATTTTTGACTCTTGTTACATGGATTGGATGATTGAGGTTTGAAGAAACACATATTGGAAATTTAACTATTTACCTATTTAAGAAACTTGATCCTCAGTAGTGTGTGGAAGAACCAAACACAGCCACAACAGTTGGCATCTCTTCCTCATGCTGGTCACCAGCCCGGTCACACACTGCTATAGGATCCCAATTCCTCAACCAGCATCCGTCGCCTGTCAGTCAACATGGTTGTGTTGGTCACTCTGGCAGGAAAAGCATACTAGTACTTTCAGGAGCAACCTCAACTGTATCTTAATCCTGCAAAAACGTTTTATCAAAATGATTACATTTTCCAATAGACTTACTAGATCCTCCCCATTGTTCCAATCCCTAAGTATTCTCCCTATTTCTGCTGTAAATGTTTTTCAGATTTGTCTTTTTGTCCATCAATCCATTCACAAGCTACTTCCAACCTGTTTTCATTCTTTATTTCAATTCAATTCCCAAATTTATCACTTTAATACGAGGTCTGCAAACAATCTCCATCCCACCTTTTTCAGGACTACTTTTTCTCAATTTTCAGTTAGGTTCAGAGGTTCGTCTTTATTGGAACACTTTACCACTCAATATTAGAGAATGCTCGAGCACAAATAATTTCAAAAAACAAATCACAACTTTTTTGCTAACCCAGCTTAGCAAAGTTTAACAACTAATTTCCAGAACTTCTCTAGCAATTTAGCTCATTCTCCTTAGTTGTCCTATGTTTTACATATCTCTGTAGATATCGTTTGTTTCATTATAGGAGGACCACTCGACAAGCCCTTATGGCCCTTATTGTCTGAATTTTTGGCGGTTGTATTTTTTTTGTTTTATGTGCAAATAAATACATAAAAATAATAAATAATACTAAGCTGATCCCACAAGTGTTCGATGGAGTTGAGATCAGGACTGCTGGCAGGCCACTCCATCCTCGGCACTCCCAAATTCTGGAGGTTGTCTCTGATAACCCAACTGTGTGGGGGCGAGTATTGACATCTTGGCGGATAGTTCGGTCCCAGACTGTGGAGATATGGGATTGCCACTGGTTGCAGAATCTCATCTGGATATCTCTCTGCATTTAGATTACGTCCAATGAGGACAACCCTGTTTTTTCAAGTCAAGCAGATGCTGACCCAAACCATCACCCTGCCTCCACCAAAAGATGTTACTCTTATCGGTGCAACAATCAGCATAGGGTTATCCTCGTCTTCCACACAGTTTGACCCTACAGTCCAACTGCTGTAGGCAGAATCGGACTCATCGGTGCATAACGTGACTCCACATGGTCAAGTTCCAGTGCACGTGTGGCTGACACCAGCACAAATGGGCCTGGTGGAGAAGGGCAGTCATGGCAGGCCGGAGATTGGTCGCATGCAGTCTGTTCCAGATTGCCACGGCTGAGAGTCGTCGGCCATATCGGTCTGCAAACCTTGACTGAAAAATCTGTTCAAGACAGCCTACGGTACCTACGTGCCAGACCTGATTGGCAGAAACGGGGGGTACCAGAAGCTCAAAACAAGCACCAATAGCAAAATAAGCTGATTGGCATTGGACAGAGAAGATTTGACATATTTTGTGGGCACAACCCACATCCTCAGCTCTGCTGCTCGTCCCACAAATGCATGTTCCTTACAAATGTGTTACCATTTAAAGGGAAATAAATAGGCTTTCCAACATTATAAGATTCATTGCCAAGAGGCATTGTTACAACAAAGAAATAATCGACCAAACACCATTTTCCTTTCCTTTGTGATAAGTATACGTATATGAATACATATTTATACGCGTATGATGAATCCACCAGCAGAAGGACACTGAACAATAACTGTGTACCTGACAGGAAAAGGGAAAAAGCCACTAGCTTGTAAATAGTTTCTGCCTGTCTGCAATTTCCTAAAGTAGTGTTAGTTTTGCAAGTTAGCTTAGGTAATTAACTGTGGCAGTTACTGGATGTGACTATTTAGCCACATGGTTTTCATTTTAATTCTGAAAGAGGACATATGAAAATAAAAGTAATTGAGCAAGTTGGGTGTTTGAAGCCACTACCAGCTAAAAATCCCCAACGTAACTCAACCCGGTCACTTTGTTTGGCGTGGATTAGGTCTGAAAACGTTAGTCGCTGCACAGTTCAGATTTGTTTGGTGCTGTGACATCACAGACCCAGATCTGTGTAGAATTATACCGCTGTCTTCGCCAAGTTTTCCTTCAAGCTTCTTTTTGCTGTTTCTGAGAATAAGTTAGTGGAAATCTGTAAAACTGGTATGAAGACAGACTCGTGCCACCGAGGAGACGGTGGAGTTGAAGTGAGGAGAGTGTGTGACTCCGCCCCCTAAAGTCAGCTGCTATGAAGTGATCTGTAAAGACATGGTTGTAAAGGGAGCTGTAGTACTGCATCTTTGTAGTATTTTGACAAATAAATTGTCACATAAATTTAATTAGAACAGGGTTCGGCAACCCGGGGCTCTAGAGCAGCATGCGGCTCTTTAGCGCCGCCCTGGTGGCTCCCTGGAGCTTTTTCAAAAATGTTTGACCTTTCTTTTCCTTTTTTTCTTCTTTTTTCTTTGTTTTCCTTTTTTCTCTCTTTTTTTCTCTTTTTTTCCTTTTTTTCTCTTTTTTTCCTTTTTTCTTTTTTTTTCTTCTTTTTTTTCTTCTTTTTTCCTTTTTTCCCTTTTTTTCTTCCTTTTTCCTTTCCTTTTTAATCTCGACATTTCAACTTTTTTCTCGAAATTTTTACTTTTTTCTCGACATTTCGACCTTTTTCTCGATATTTCAAATTTTTTCTGGAAGTGCATTATGAAAAAGTAAATAAAAAAATTCAGTTATAACTAATATAGATACATTCAGCATGTGTTTCCTCCATTCTAAGGCTGATACAAGACTTTTCATTTTTTGCGGCTCCAGACATATTTGTTGTTTGTGTTTTTGGTCCAATATGGCTCTTTCAACATTTTGGGTTGCCGACCCCTGATCTAGAACCTCAAGAAATTGAGTCAACTTTCGAGGAAAGATCATAATATGTCCTCTAATATCTGCTTTTTTTTATTTCCTTACCTATTTGTACATATGAAAAGAACTACAGGCACTGCTGCTTTAAATGATACTTCTTTTTCCAGCGATGCATAACAATCTTCTCACTTCCCTGACCAGCGTGTGGAGTATGATATCACAGCGCCCCCCCTCTAGACGGAAATAATGAGCAGGCCATGGTCCTCTCCCTTGGACAAAACACTGGGAAGTGACCAGTTTGAAGCTGGATTTAAAGCTCCCTCTCTGTCCAAACCGACTGACATGTCCATTATCTCCACGTTTTATTATCCCCCCTCACTCCCCAGGAGCGGCAGGTAGCGATGCTGAACAGGCTCCTTCTTTTTCTCTTTGTAAAAGAGGGAGGGCCTGAGAGAATGCTCCTTTCAGAAGTTTATGAAATTAACCAATTAGGACCTGCAGGGCAGTAAGATAGAGACAAGAAAGGAAAGAAAGAGCCCTCTCTCATTTTCTCCCACCTTCTTGCACACACACACACACACACACACACACACACACACACACACACACACACACACACACACACACACACACACACACACACACACACACACACACACACACACACACACACACGCACTCTCCCAGAGCCCAGCATGGATTAATCACTCTGTCTGAGCGAATGAATGGTCGTTCACATTGCTGAAGCCTGTTTTTTTACAATTAAGTAGTTAGACAATAAAACTCACGCCACGGAGTCTGCTCAGGCCGCCGTGGCTTGTTCTGCTCTATTTTTTACTTTCTCCTCGGCTTTCCCCACGTCTTGCCTCATACTTTTCTCCACTCCGCTAATTTTTCACTCCTTTCTATTTTGTTTGTTTTTGGAAAATGCAGTCCAGGTCCTATTCCTTATTTCTCTCTCTCTCTCTTTTTATTTGTATTTTTTATTTATTTTTAGTCCTTTTTTCCATTCACCCTGGTGTTTTGCTGAGGAGAAGCAGAACCAGACAACGAGGCGAGGAAGGTGTCCCGGCCCACTAGTTACCGATGAAGCAGCAGATTTGCAACAGCGCTAATGTTTTTTATGGTGTCGACTTAGTTTAGTCAAGTAAACATGTTCCTGTGTTGACTTTTGCAGCCGCAAAACACACCAGACTACGGGGGCCGAGATCCGCCATTGCTGAAAATAAAAGTAACGCTGCAAACAGAAAAAAACGCTGCTGCAAATAAAAGAAACGCTGCAAATAAAATACAAAAAACAACGCAAATAAAAAAGCCACAACGGAAGTGAATTACCTGGGACTATTTTTGCCGATGCACCGGTGTTTTTATCCCTAACACAAAATTAAACGTAGCGACGTTAAACACTAACCTTTTCACTTATTTTCTAGTTCGTTGTTCTTCTTATTTCTTCCTTTTCACTTACGTCCTCGTCTTCTTCTTCTCCTCTCATGTAAAAAACACCGGTGCATCAGCAAAAATAGTCCCCGGTAATTCACTTCTGTTGTGGCTTTTTATTTGCGTCGTTTTTTTCGACGCAAGGAAGGAAGGAAGGAAGGAAGGAAGGAAGGAAGGAAGGAAGGAAGGAAGGAAGGAAGGAAGGAAGGAAGGAAGGAAGGAAGGAAGGAAGGAAGGAAGGAAGGAAATGAGCCTGAAAGAAAGAAAGAAAGAAAGAAAGAAAGAAAGAAAGAAAGAAAGAAAGAAAGAAAGAAAGAAAGAAAGAAAGAAAGAAAGAAAGAAAGAAAGAAAGAAAGAAAGAAAGAAATGAGCCTGAAAAAAGAAAGAAAGAAAGAAAGAAAGAAAGAAAGAAAGAACGAAAGAAAGAAAGAAAGAAAGAAAGACAGAAAGAAAGAAAGAAAGAAAGAAATGAGCCAGAAAGAAAGAAAGAAAGAAAGAAAGAAAGAAAGAAAGAAAGAAAGAAAGAAAGAAAGAAAGAAATGATGATGAGATAGATGTATAGTTAAAAAGGTGGAGTTGAATTAGTATTTTTTTATCGTCATTTTTATCGTTAGAGATAAATTTCAGAAATTATCGTGATACATTTTTTAGTCCATACCGCCCATCTCTAGTGGGAGGAAACCAGAGTATCTGGAGGAAACCCGTGCAAACACGGGGGGAACATGCAAACTCCACACAGAAAGACCCTGCTGGGCCTGGGAGTCGAACCGGGGACCTTCTTGCTGTGAGGCAACAGTGCTAACCACTAATCCACCGTGCAGCCAATGCATGTGGTATGTTAAAAAAAATTACGTAAGCTTGTTCTTCTTTTGCCAGGAAATGATTCGTAGCTCTTTTTCTGCCAATCAACCAGACTCTGTTTGTTTTTGCAGTGATTACTTGCACTCAGCTATTACCGAGATGTCTCCTTAGTGCTTGTCACCGGTCCCGTGGGCGAGCGGGCAGCGACCGAGCTGCCATTAGCTTATGAACGCATAACGAAGGGGTTCAGTTACTGAGGATGCATCAAAAATACGGGCCGAGGAAACTCTGTATTCAAGACGGCTAAAAATAGACTAGATGTAAAACAATGGTTTTTACCGGCGTGGCGTTTCCTTGATGTTTACAACCGAGGGAACAGAAGGTCCTTTTGTTGTCTATCTATGGTTAGGGTTGCCACCTTTCAGAAATAGAAATAAAGGACGCCCCGATTTCAGCAGCGCAGGAGCCAAAAAAAAAGCCCCAAAACTTCTAAACTGAATAAAAATGTGTTTATTTTATATGAAAAAACAAAATGCTTTGATTTAAAGTTTAAAGTGCTTTAATAGCATTGAACTTACATGACTGTACAGACAGACAACCATACTAGCAACTGAAATATCCTCCTATGCTACGTATGTCCATATCAGCCCAGATGTAGAATATAGCTACAGGTGAAGAATATGGTGTAAAAGTGAATTTATTTCAATAATTCAACTAGAATATGGTGTAAAAGTTAATTTATTTCAATAATTCAACTAGAATATGGTGTAAAAGTTAATTTATTTCAATAATCCAACTAGAATATGGTGTAAAAGTTAATTTATTTCAATAATTCAACTAGAATATGGTGTAAAAGTTAATTTATTTCAATAATTCAACTAGAATATGGTGTAAAAGTTAACTTATTTCAATAATTCAACTAGAATATGGTGTAAAAGTTAATTTATTTCAATAATCCAACTAGAATATGGTGTAAAAGTTAATTTATTTCAATAATTCAACTAGAATATGGTGTAAAAGTTAATTTATTTCAATAATTCAACTAGAATATGGTGTAAAAGTTAATTTATTTCAATAATTCAACTAGAATATGGTGTAAAAGTTAATTTATTTCAATAATTCAACTAGAATATGGTGTAAAAGTTAATTTATTTCAATAATTCAACTAGAATATGGTGTAAAAGTTAATGAAAATACGGTACAAATCGTGTCCCGTATTAGTTCAATACGGGACGCAACATTTTTTTCTCAAATAAAGGACAATTCCGTATTTTACGGGTGTATGGTTAGGTGCTAAAAATATAAGACAAAATCTGAATAAACCCTTTTTTCTTCTTTTTCTAATGTAAAACTGTTAACAGTAATTCTGCAGGTGACCCTGGGGAAAGAACATAATTAACACACACGACATGTTTGGTCGTATAATAAAGGAATTTTTAACCCAAACTCAATTTTATCCTTTTATTGACATGCAAGAAAACCCAGACAGAAATGAAAATCCCACTTGTCCAGATTGGAGTCATGTTGAGGTGGTTAATGGACAAGGTACTGTTGTGGCTTATCACGCTACTACTAACAGTAGTTAAGTCTTAACCAGTTTGTGCATTTGCTTATTTTTCTGAGAGGAGCACAACATAAATAGTATGCCGTGAGCCGAAAATTGTTCATGATTTAAGGTGAATTTTTAAGCTGAAGATTTAATTTTCTGTCAATTAAATCTGTAAGAGAGACGCTGTGAATCCTTTCAACGTGATGATGTTTAGTGGGCTATAGTTGTTTCGTTTATGTTCTGGGGGAGCAGTTCTTGATTAGGGCTGCCACCTTTCAGAAATAGAAATAAGGGACGCCCTGATTTCAGCAGCGCAGGAGCCAAAAAAAAGCCCCAAAACTTCTAAACTGAATAAAAATGTGTTTATTTTATATGAAAAAACAAAATGCTTTGATTTAAAGTTTAAAGTGCTTTAATAACATTGAACTTGCAGGACTGTACAGACAGCCAACCATGCTAGCAACTGAAATAACCTCCTATGCTACGTATGTCCTCATCAGCCCAGATGTAATATAGCCTACAGGTGAAGAATATGGTGTAAAAGTTAATTTATTTCAATAATTCAACTAGAATATGGTGTAAAAGTTAATTTATTTCAATAATTCAACTAGAATATGGTGTAAAGGTTAATTTATTTCAATAATTCAACTAGATTATGGTGTAAAAGTTAATTTATTTCAATAATTCAACTAGAATATGATGTAAAGGTTAATTTTTTTTCAATAATTCAACTAGAATATGGTGTAAAAGTTAATTTATTTCAATAATTCAACTTAAAAGGTTAAACTAATATATTACCTAGTCGTATTACATGCAAAGCAAGATATGTTAAACCTTTATTTGTTATAATTTTGATGATGGAATTGTTTATTGATTTCATAAAATATTCTCTAATTTATTTTTTATTTGGGGTTTTTATAAACTGTGAGCCATAATCACAAAATTATAACAAATAAAGGCTTGAAATATCTCACTTTGAATGTACTGGGAAATAACACATTTGTTTCACCTAAGTTGAATTTACTACGAATGAAGTTTTGCAATATATTCAAATTTTCTGACCTTCACCTGTATATAATGACATCAATAAATAAGAGCATAATATATGTCCGTATTGGTTCAATACAGAATGCAACTTTTAATTCCCATTACGGAACAATTCCGTATTTCAAGGGACGGGTGGCAAGCCTATTCTTGATAGATATTAGAAGGAAAAGGTTGCGTTTTTGGGTTGTACAGTTTAAAAATTCCACTCATTTTCCAACTCATCAGGAAAAAAAAGAAAAAGAAGATCATTATCCATTGGAATTGGTTCAGAAAATCAAAGAGATCCATACAAATTCAATGTACAGATCCAAACCCAGTGGAGGTGTAGACTGATATGAATTGGTGTCGATTCAAGGTCATTTGAAGGTCAACACATGCACCAGCAGAATCAACTATTGGGACAACCTAAAATAAAACACTGCAAACCCGTGCTGCTTCGGGCTTCATGCATGTAAACATATTCAGTCTTTGTTCATGCAAAGTGGGTTGAAGGTAGAAGTGAGTCCAGTGACAGCTTGATTTTTCATTTGTACTCTAATAACTTAATTGATCAACGTACAAACAACAAATCCTGACACATAAATAAGTCCCACACGTACGCATTAGAGTCAAAGGCGGTCAAGGGGACGAGCGGCGACTTGTGTCCGGCAGCGTGGTCGCTCATATCCCCCCGAGAGTCGGCGTTTACTACCAAACAAATAACAGGAAGCTCTGCTGGCCGCGCTGCGAGAGCTACAACAATCCCCACCCTTGTGTTTCGGTCCTTCCCGTCTTCTGCTGACTTAAGTTTACAACCTCCTTTGGTCTCGTGTCGCCCCGGTCCGATATAACTCAAAGCCATTTGACGCTGAGCGGCGGCACTGCCCATTGTTTCGGTCACATTGTCAGTCAGGGACTGTTTGCTCGTCCAGATTTGGGCTAATTTAGAGGCAAAGATGGAGATGGAGCAGAGGGAGGGAGGCCTTTTCTATTCAAACACCATAAGTTCTTGATACAAAAAAAAGCAATAGAGACAGCGGCGTCAATTGGGTATGAAGGTACGGCAGCCGCCACACCTCGGCTTCAGGGGAAAATGTAAATGTTTGTTTTTTTAATACATTTATGGAATTACTCTGTGTCTATTTGTATTGATTATTCTATTACTTAATACATATAGAACAGGGGTCGGCAACTCGCGGCTCCAGAGCCGCATGTGGCTCTTTAGCGCCGCCCTAGTGGCTCCCTAGAGAATTTTTCAAAAATGTTTGACCTTTTTTTTCCTTTTTTTCTTCTTTTTTAAATTTTTTTTTTCCCTTTCTTCTTTTTTTCTTTTTCTTTTTTTTTCTCTTTTTTATCTGTTTTTTCTTCATTTTTTTTCATTTTTTTCTCTTTTCTTTTTCCTTTTCCTTTTTTCCTTTTTTTCTCTTTTTTTTCTTCCTTTTTCCTTTCCTTTTTAATCTCGACATTTCGACTTTTTTCTCAAGATTGTACTTCAACAATAATCTCGACATTTCGACTTTTCTCTCGAAATGTTGACTTTTTTCTCGACATTTCGACTTTTTTCTCGACAATTCGAGTATTTTCACGAAATTCGGACTATTTCCTCAACATTTCGACTTTTTTCTCAACATTTTGATTTCGCCTTTCGCCATTTGCCTTCATTCTAAGGCTTATACATACAAGACTTTTCATTTTTTGCGGCTCCAGACATATTTGTTGTTTGTGTTTTTGGTCCAATACGGCTCTTTCAACATTTTGGGTTGCCGACCCCTGATATAGAATAACTACAAATGCAAATCAGAACAACATGATCGATTTCACTAGTTATTTTACACTGCAAAAACTCTAAATCTTAAGAATATTTATCTTATTTCTAGTTAAAATGTCTAAATTTTAGTCAAAAAAAATCTCATTACATTTAAGACAAGACTCAAAAACAACCATTTTCCCCTGTTTCAAGCAGATTTTCACTTAAAATAAGTGGAAAAATTTGCCAGTGGAACAAGATTTCTTTGCTTGTAATAAGAAGATAAATCTTGTTCCACTGGCAGATTTTCCTACTTATTTCAAGTGAAAATTTACTTGAAACAGGTGAATATGGTCAAATAACAAGTTATTTTTCTGGTGACGACTCTTGTTTTAAGTGTAATGAGATTTTTTGACTAAAAATGAGACATTTTAACTAGAAATAAGACAAATATTCCTTTTTTTTGAGTTTTTGCAGTGAGCGAGACTGCATTTGAAAAAGTTCCAGTTTTCTTGACCACACAGATAAGCTACATAAACTTCTGTGATGAGTATTTGCTGGACGTGTTGATTGATACTCTAGTTAAGTTCTGTGACTCGTAACCTTGCCATACCTCAGCTTCGACTGAATTGACGCCACTGATAGAGAAAAAGCATGCCTGTCTTTGCTCTGGACTGTTGCAGACATTGTGGTTTATATTGTTGTGTTCCAGCCTCTGCAGCTCTTTCAAGGCGCCCTTGTTTCAGTTCGGCTGATGTGCAGTTTGACTTGGAGTCTCTTGTTTCCATCTCAGATCCTCCTCACTTGAGTCATAGACATCTTTTTTTCCCCCCACAAAGTCCCCTTTCTTGCTAAAAGCTTTTTCTTCGTTTGAAGCTTTTGTTTTGAAATGGGGAGAGACCAGGTGAAAGCTGTCACATTTCCTCTCTTGATATCACAACCCGCGCATGCATGAGCCGGTGAATCATCTCAGTCCACTATAAACAGTTCTTGTGATTGATAACTGAGCCAGCTGGTTCGCCAAGATTCGCTCTGTAAAGTGCAGCCCCGAACCTTTTATGAGTGTGCGGTGGGTCAAACTTAGCGGATCCCACACACATTTGAGAGATTTTTATTTGGGCTTGGGGCCGGCATCATGAGCATCGTGAGCATCATGAGCATCACGAGTGACCGGGGTAACGGGGATAGTGTGGGGTTCAGCGACCTGCCCGGGGATGTGACTGTGGGTTGCTTGGCAACCAGTACTCGGGTTGTAAAAAGAAAATCAGGGGGGATGGTGGATTTTATCATATGGGGACAGATAATTTGTGCTGATTACAAATAATATAATATATTACAAATAATAGCAGTGACCAAAACACCTGCAGAAATACTGCAGGAATGACATAGCAGCAGTTAAATGCAGCCTTCTGTAAGCTTTAAATATCCACTGGGCTTACATCAAATACATCAAAACACAACAATAAAAAACAGTTTTCTGAACTTATCAATATGACTCTGTCCTTCACAGGATAAGTAACATGGATCACTGCAAAAACTCAAAATCTTAACAAGAATATTTGTCTTATTTCTAGTTAAAATGTCTCATTTCAGTAAAAAGATCTCATTACACTTAAAACAAGACTCATCACTGGAAAAAAACAAACAATTTTCACCTGTTTCAAGTAGATTTTCACTTGAAATAAGTAGAAAAATCTGCCAGTGGAACAAGATTTTTTTGCTTGTAATAAGAAGATAAATCTTGTCCCACTGGCAGATTTTTCTACTTATTTCAAGTGAAAATTTACTTGAAACAGGTGAAAATTGTCAAATAACAAGTTATTTTTCTGGTGATGACTCTAAATGTTGAAATAGCAGTAAAACCACATTCATTGATGAAATGACATAAGGGATGGATGTTTTACAGGGGGGATGATTTTGACCGTTTTTATTTCAGGGGGGATGCCTTAATGATATGCCTTAAGATCTCTTTAAAATAAGTTTCAAGCTGTTCGGTGCACATAACATAAAATTAAATAATGAAACTTAAAGAAATTAATTCCGAGTGATCCAATGAAGTCCAGATAAGTCCGGGAATAGATTATTCCACTTAATTAGAAGTGCAGTATTTGCAGTGTGCACAGTTGGTTGCAGCATGAGCTAAATGGAGCTCAGCTCTGTTTATCTTCTAAATCTGGATTCTGCAGAACCTTTAATTAGTTTCAATAGTGGTTTTCATTATTCCATTTGTTTTCATGTCATAGGTTATGGGCAGCATGCTTCGCAGCCTACAGTAAATGCCCTTGTGTTACACTCTAGGAATGCTTGAAAATAACCAAGACAGAACGCTAAGTTTGTGCTCCTCTCTCCACAAATAGATCCCCGATCGCCCTCGGAGAAGTTGTTCGTAATTTACTCAGCTTTTATGTTTGATTTTAGCAAAGGAAAAAAAAAAGAAAAATCTGGGCTTTTCTGGCAGAGATTTTATCCAAACAACAGCGTGGACTTGAGAGCCCTGATGTTTCATGCCTAAGCATGAACCAACTTTGGACAATGTCATCAAGATTGAAATAAACAGCCTGGCTGAGAGAAGGCGGAGAGGTTTGGAAAACTGATTACAGGCCTTCGATTTCTATCCCACATTTGACCAAAGAATCAACATATTCACCGTATAACATTTCAAGAATAGATGGGAGGACAGACCAAGCCCGAAAAAAAATGTACAGAGAGAGAGTGTATAAGAGAAAATAGCAGGACTCCTGGGTTGCCAGCTGCAGGGCGTTTGCCAGGAACAACATCGAGGGGAGTCTGTTGCAAAGAGGAGTCCTCTCCTCTTTGGATAGATTACATTAACAACCTTTGTTGAACTCTGCCCAAGAATGAGAGAAGAAATAACCACCGTCACTCTCCTGGAAGTCATGGCAGCATGGTGCAAACACTCCGCCCTTATCTCATCTCTTTCAGTATCTCTTAAAAGCAGATTTACCACATTTAGGGTATTTGGAGTAACGGCTTTATCCTCTAAGCATTCCCTCAGTTTGACTTATGGAGGATAAATTGCATGTGTAATCTGTGTTTGTTTTTATATGCGTGTGTGCTCTCTCGCTCCATGAGTGCAGGTGAGATAATGCAGAATACGTCAGCCAGAGTTTAGATTAAGTTCAGACCATGTTGAACGATTCACTCAGGGGTTATCTTAATTCTTGCAGATAAGTTGGACAGTTCTCGGACTCCCACGCTCTCACCGTTCTTCCATTTTCACCGTCTTGGATCCTACCTGTTGTCTACATTCCTGGGAGTCAATGTCAACAATGGGAGTTTGCCGCTTATGCAGATAATTGATCTCAGAAAGGGTTGCAAGAAGCAACTGGCGAACATTAACTGACCTCTTTAATCATACGAGTTTTCCAGTGCCGGGCCTGATAGAACCCAAAGAGCGCAGTATCCAGTAGGCCGGCATTGCATTCATATTTGGGTCTGATTGCCAGAGGTGGACAGAGTACTCGACCCCAGTACTTGAGTAAGAGTACAAATACTACTGGTCAAAATTTACTCCGTTACAAGTAAAAGTAGCTCAGTCAAAATATTACTCGAGTAAGAGTAGAAAAGTACTTGCTTTTAAAGGAACTTAAGTATCCAAAAGTAAATGCTCTTAAATTTACTTTAAGTAAGAGTAAGAGTAAGAGTACATTTCTTATTTTCCACATCAGTAATTACTATATTTTTTCTAAATTAATTTAAGGATCTTTTAACTCTTGTTTCTGAGAATTAACTCTTTGAAACCAGCTGCACTGATGTGCTGCTTTTAGAACCACAATGTTATATAAAACCTGCAGAAACACCAAAAACAAATCAAATGAATGGGATCATAAGAGGACAGCAGATGATGCAGAGTTTATTAACAATCATGAACTGAAACCAAATGAACCTGCACCATCCAACTAAGTCTGGGTCCCCCTAAAAGACCACTGCTTTACAAAAAACTACATCTCTGCTTTCAATAACTCAATGTTGAAGTCACTTAACTTTACAGGAAGGACATGTACCAGTACAATATAGCAATATACTACTTTGGCGGTATCGTTTTGAGAAGCTTGACGTATTTCCGCTTTCTGTACATCCCAGTGGAGAGCGTGCACTGTGATAGGTCTCCTCCTTTGACAAAAACAGCTTGTGTCCAATAGGATTTTAGGGAAGAAGAAAAAAGAGCAGACCTGAAAGTAACGAGTACTTTTCAGCCTTCCTAGAAATTTACTCGAGTAAAAGTAAAAATATTTGACTTGGAAATGTATTCAAGTAAGAGTAATAAGTACCAAAGAAATCTAATACTCAAGTAAAGTACAAATCCTCTGGATATGTACTTAAGTACAGTACTCAAGTAAATTTACTCCGTTACTGTCCACCACTGCTGATTGCCCAGCGTATGGTACAATAGCCTCAAAAGGCTTCAGCCCGTGAGCTATTCTCCAAAGACAAATGGCAAAACAGTAATACCAGCTATTTTTTTAACCCTGGCCAAAGCATAATGAACATCTGCAAAAATTACATATCTTAATAAGATTTTCCAAACAGTTCTCCACAGTTTGTTTGACGTCACTTTTCTTCCCCTTTCTCCTTTTTTTTTCTACTTTTGCCCCCCCCGATTTCACTTTGTTCCCAGAAAAAAACTTTCCCCTTCTTCCAACCCCGGGCCCTCGCGCTCAAAGTGACAGACAACATTCATTAGTGGCCCGAAGTTGTCCATGCTGCTCGGCCTTCTCTAAACAGAGTGGATGGAGCAAACGCTCAGGAGTGTCTAATGGCTTCCCCAGCTGTTGACGCATTAATTGCAGTGTCCTCAGAGTTCCGCGCATCTGTCTCCTCGGGCCTCGATGAATCTTTGAGAACAGTTGCAGAAGAGCACGATTCTAGATGAGACGGCGGTTGCAGAGATACAGCGAGCATATATCACTCTGTGTTTTTGAGAAATAGTTTCCTTCTGTAAACACAGCTGTCTCGTCCAATTTAGGTCCCTTTCCCATCTTTTGCTGCTGTCTCAGGGAAAAAAAAGGAAGAAGACTTGGTGGATAAATGTTTGTGTCTTGTCCCACCTGAAATCACTCAGAGGTGCTGAATGGGATACAGTATGGGATGCATTATCCATGTCCGCCCTTGGAACACCATTTTATCTTCCTTAACTGTAAATTATCTAGCAGTAGTTCCTTTTCTTGACATGCCTTTGGGCCATAAAATGGTTTTCTGAGAGAGATATGTAGGCAAATTATTATTTTTTTCTACCATATAACTGCTTGTTTCAAAAAGCTAATTTCTTGGAATGTGCTGTTACTGCTTCTAATTCAGAACAGCGTTGCTCAAACTACCAAAAATGTACCACGTACAATGTCTTTAGGGAGTAATAAATTCTCGTTTACGGTCCCACAATTGGTAAATGTTGACTCTGTGTTACCTTCCGCATACTTATATTCCTCTCCGGCTTGTTCCCCCACCGGTATACAGTCATGGCCAGAGAATGTAAAGTCCAGCACTTGCAGAGGGTTTTGTCACTGTTTGAGAGATTAATCCAAGGCACTTCATGCTGCCACAGGGGCTTTGGGAACCCAGTAGTGTGCATGATTTACTCTCCTCAACATGTTATAATGGAACACAGTCACTGAGTGACACAATGCGGCTGTTACTCATGCTAATTTATCAACACTGGCATTCCACACTGAAATATTGTACAGTAGCCAGGAATTTACCACCTTAAGGGAGCTTCATTTTCACAGCAGGACTTGAGGCATATGGTATTTAGAAACTACGTATGGAAGACGGTTGACACGTGCTTCTCTGTATTTCAGGCTTAGAAGACGTCCTGTAGTGTTTAAAGCAACGTCAGCTATCTTACTTCCGTATAGAGGCTGATGCTAAAGTAACAAAGCTTGCAGTTCCTCGACTGGCCACTAGAGGGTGTTTGCAAAAGCAAGTTGATCTCCATTGATCTCCATATTAAAAGGTCAAATAGTTCACATCTATGACAGCTTGGTGGGGTGGGGGCAAGGGCGTAGGTTTGGTCTCAACATTTTTTAGGGACGATATAACGGCATAACCTCCATGTACTTTTTGCTGGGGACGGGACATTAATAAGACCAAACAGATTGGGTGAACGGGGGTCACGGCTACATTTGTCACGAATATGAACCTAATTAATTGATAGGCAAAATAAATCTGTATTGACTTATACTAACTTTCATATGTATTGGTTCACCTGATACACGGTTCGATTCAAACCTTTGTTTTCAAAAACTACTAAAGAAACATTTTGAAAACTTCCAGAATATTCCAGGATTTTATTAGCAATTTAAATTGCAATATTTGAACATAACTTAAATTATATTAACATACACAATAAATGTATTAATTGTACTTATTAATAATCTCTTAACTATCCAGAATGCAAAAAATAAACATTTGTCTAAGACCATCAGCCAATCAAACGTGCGTTTAAGGAAAAAAAAACGGCAAATTCAGTGAAAAGTGAAAAGGGGTAAATATAAGTCTGAACATAATGAAAATAATTCACTTAATAATGGTAGGGTCAATTCTATCCTTACATTTGGGAAGACAATCTAAATTACCTATATATCTGAACTCATTATATAATGCAAATAAGGTTGCTTAAAAGTTGGTGGGGACAATTTGAGCCTCCTGAAAAGTTGGTAGTGTTATGTCCCTACCGTCCCTATGCA
Organism: Cololabis saira; assembly: GCF_033807715.1. Lineage (NCBI taxonomy): Eukaryota > Metazoa > Chordata > Actinopteri > Beloniformes > Belonidae > Cololabis > Cololabis saira. The sequence continues at coordinate 7,283,680 of NC_084593.1, read as the reverse complement.
AACCTACGGCCTTGGGTGGGGGGTAGTACACAATCAGGTGAGTTTTTATAAAAAGAGAAAAATCTATCTCTTATAGAGTGTACCCTTTTGATTGGTCAGTTCAGCCAATGGCGATTGCTATCACTTGAAAGTTATATTTCTCTGGAGGTCTTCTTGTAGTTTAACAGGTTTTGATTGAACTACAATAATTTCAGTTTGAAAGCTCCCTTGGACTTGGGCTTTTTCCAAGTTAATCTCTACTGATCCTGTTAATTTGCAGTTTTTTTAAATACATTACAAACTCAGGAACCAGTTCCCTGCAATATTTTTTCTCCTAGAGTTCTCCTGATCTAGGGGAGCTCATTATTAGGAGCACTGTGAACAAAGCACATCCCAAGGTGAACAAAGGCATACTGTACATATTTTTCAAACTAAATCATAGAAAATAATTGACAGAAATCCAAGTTTAGGGATTCCAAAACCTTACCATGCAAGTATACAGGAACTGTGCAACTGTATTGATGCTTTTATTCTGGGATACTGGCTCACACTTTTTGTATCGGGTTCACACAGTGTGACCATGACCGCACGTCCTGCTGGTTCATTGATGAAATGAAACGAAATGGCATGATCTTGCAGCTTTCTTTGATAATAGCAGTTACCAAAGCAACAGCGCACCACTCAGGAATTTATTCATCAAGATACATTTGTATTTCTTCCCCCATCATTCCCTCTGAAAGTGAAGATAGTTGGGAAAATGTTTGCATTTGAAAGTGACGGAGCTAAACGTTTCTTGCCTGTAGGCTAGAGATAAGGAGAGGGCAAATTAGATACAGTGTTTTAGCAATGAAACCGATAGGCGTGTCAACCGCATCTGCTAATGCTATCAAATAACCGTCCGTCTGCTCGCCTCTCACGCCTGGTAACTCTCTCGTTAAAATTCCATCCGTGGATCAGTCCAGTCACACATTTCTCACATTTATCCTTTTCCTGGTCTGGATCCTTAGTTCGGCACAAAATAAACAAAAGCAGCAGTCACCGGTGTGAGATTATGTCTGAATCTTCTCACGGAGCGACCAGTCCATTTGGTGTTTGTTTCACGTGAGCATGTTTGGCTCTGCAGCCCTGAGCCCGATCCCTAAAGGTGCCCAGCAGGCCAGGGGAGTGCGTTTGACAATTCCACTCTCTGTCTGGCTGACCCTAATCTGGATTAGTTGATTTTCTTTCCTTGGATTAACAGCTTGCGGTCCAATTAAACATCACGCAGCCCAATGAGTCTGAATCTGGGCTTTACGGAGCGCTGCGGTGGAGGTTGAAGTGTAACTGAAAAAGCTCCAGCCTCACTGTTTCGTCCGTGGGAATCCGGGCCTCCGGCTTTAGGACCAGAGAGATTTGTGTTTTTCCTTTTTCATCTGCCAAGTCATAGTGCTGCCATGCTATGCTGTGCAGAAGTATTCCTGAATGACATGGAGGCCCGGCACCTACCAAGTTAGGAAGACCGCTATGGACACATTCAGTTGTAGTGTCATTGTAAAGTTTATAACTGGAGACAAATGAGCTTTGCAGGGATAGGAGATAAAAGCAGAAGAGAAAAAAAACCTAACAGTTGACTTGAATGATTTTCATGACACATTTCATCAGATGCAGAAGAAAGTGCGTCTGTACACCAGTAGATAGGTATTAAACCAATCAGAGAAACACAGCATGTGCTGTGAGCGGACTAAAGGCTCAGTTATGCTTCTGCGTCAAAATGACGCCGTGCCTACGGCGTGTGGTTTGGATCGACGCAGACGACACGCCGTCACTGACGCCGTCACTGACGCCGTCACTGACGCCGTCACTGACGCCGTCACATGCGCCGTCAGTGACGTGCACCTCCCGAAAATTGTAACTACGCGTCGAGGAGACGCCGACCACACGCAGACCGAGAGCGCTGTGATTGGTTCGTTTGAAAGCGAAGCATTTCCGGTTTCCGGTTTGAATCAGTCGTGAACTTCCAGGGCTCTTTTCTTCGTTTATGTGTGATTTTTTTTGTTTTTGTTTTTTGCACAATAGTTGTCCTTATTTCTTTGATTTACTGTGACCGGAAAAAGTCGGATAAACCATTCAGAAAAAGATCGCTAACTAGTGGCCGCGGGGGGTACTGCACCGCGACCAAATGGAGAGACGGAGAACTCAGAAGGGTTCAGCACGGCGTCACGGCTGCGGCGTGTGCTCTGCGTTGGTGTGACGCAGAACCATAACTCAGCCTTAAGGGCCAATCCCAATACACTTCCTACTCACTACCACTTCACCCTAAAAATAGGTAGGGCCCTTGTAATGTTCCCTAGGGATTGGGACACTACTTGCTACGTCACTGCGTGGTTTACGTTCGGGTACGTAAGCGACTGCGTAGTTACGTTTGCACATACGTCACACCATATCAGGAAGCTGAGAGCTAAAAGCTGTTTTAATTTCCACTATAGTGCTGTTAATATGCCACTTTATTAAGTTTTAATATTTGTTCAGGCGTAAAAGTAACCGTTAAGATCCCCAACCTGGGCTCAGTTTATCCAAATAACGCCTGTTAAGAAATTTGCTCAGAAGTTTTCGGAGATGAGAACAGCCGTCGGCGATTTATGGTTCCGCGTTAAATCGACGCAAAGCCTACGGCGTAGGTTACGCGGAACCATAAATCAGCCTTTATTCTGGCGAGATCTGAAAAAACGAGCAAGCGAGTGATTATGTACTTTCACTGAGTGAATATTATGAAAGTAAAATCTAAATTTCTCACTAGAAATGTAATCAAAACGCATTTTTATGCAGAAACTAACTCAAAATATTCATTTTATTCACTAAAATTAGAAATGTCCACCATGTTGTTTTTTTTTTATTCAGTCTGCAAATGATGACGTAAAGCATTCTGGGAAATTTTCTCTAGCCCTCGGTCACAAAGTCAACATCTGAAATCCCTCACTGTGAAGGGTTAGATTCATACACACTAGCCCTCGTTATGTCCACTAGCCCTACATGCAAAGAGGAATTGGGACATCACTACCCTAACGGGAACGCGCAAAATTTAGGGGTAGTGCTGAAAAGTAGGACTCGGGGGGGATTGGGACTGGCCCTAACAACCAGACTCGTCTCAAGAGAAGACGTCCGAGCTAGTGTTGAGTGGAGTAGGAGCCCTAGTGAACGGCTGTTGCTCCAAGGTGTTATTGAAAATGTTGCATCGTCCCGGTTGTTTTGAATGGACTTGACGGTGATGGATGGTCCTGTATGAATCGTCACCTAAAGCTCTGCTGCGATTGGTTTGGTACATTCTGTACCAGTGGAAACGGCTGTACAGGGGACGGTCTCCAGACTAATTTAATTTGTATGCAGTAAATGTGTTTGGCTGGCCAAGAAAATACTTTGATATTACCTTCAGTTTACACATTTCATTTTGAAGTTTAGTTACTCCAGCGCTCTTGAAAGATGCTCCTTTGTGTTTTCTCTTGTAAAAAGAAAAAAAGCCACAGCTCCTCTGTGTATTGAAGTATTGAAGTCCTTATTTCCTTGAGTCGGTATCTTGCATTTGGGTCACAAACATTAACTCCTGTTTCTTGCCTGTTTACTTTAATTTACTTTTGTTGAGCTTTTTGTTCTATGAGTGTTGATTTCTTGGAGCTTCCTGTCGTCTTTGGGTTACATTTACTTTTACAGTCTCTCTATTTTGTGTATATCTTAGCCAACAGCTGGAACTGGCGGGGGATAACAAACATTTTAGCTGGAATTAGTGAAATTAATTAAATTAAAACCATTGTTTATAGGTCCATTGTTTCTGATGACCCGTTTGACTAGCTCGAAATGTTTCCCTACAAATTAGCCATGACCTTTTTTTCCCCTGAATTGCATATTTGGCTTGTGCAGGTATTTCTTATAAAAGTGCAATTTACATGGTCTTGCCTAATTTTATTTCTCAAGACTTACAGGACTGTCTCAGAAAATTAGAATATTGTGATAAAGTTCTTTATTTTCTGTAACCAGATTTAAAAAAAAAAAAAAAAGGTCATACATTCTGGATTCATTACAAATCAACTGAAATATTGCAAGCCTTTTATTATTTTAATATTGCTGATTATGGCTTACAGTTTAAGATTAAGATTCCCAGAATATTCAAATTTTTTGAGATAGGATATTTGAGTTTTCTCAAGCTGTAAGTCATGATCAGCAATATTAAAATAATAAAAGGCTTGCAATATTTCAGTTGATTTGTAATGAATCCAGAATGTATGACATTTTTGTTTTTTTAATTGCATTACAGAAAATCACAATATTCTAATTTTCTGAGACAGACCTGTAGTGATTTACTAGTTTCTCTTGTTATTTTTATAAAAAATGACATTAATTACCATGATTTTCTCTAAATTCTCTTCAAGTGTGCTGCAGAAGGCTGTGTGGTCTATGAAACTGTCATGATCTTGCACAACTTGAGGGTCCAGTTAAGATATAATGAAGAGAGAGACTTGAAGGAGAAGCACCCTTCAGTGCCCTTGAAGAATGCACTTAAGCACTCATTCAAGTCCCAACTGTGTGAATGAAGACTCGTGGTTGAGAGCGGGATGTGGCCGGGCCTCGGCCCGGCGCCTTGCAGGTGTCAACGTGTACGGCTGCTAAAATCTCAAGCACACTACTTGAATGTCGGCTCAGCAGAACCACTCCCCGGGTGGAAAGATGAGAATTCAATGGTCCGCTGAAGTACCGAGCTTCGTGTCAGATGGAAATTATATCGGCGTAATAGAAAATAAACCCCTCGCTGGGCGACTGTCTGGTCTGCTAAATTTCACAGACTTGCAGCCGCAGAGTACGGCGGCGTTTATTTCGTCGGGAAATTTCCCCTCAACTGCTCGGCTATTGTTCAAACAGGTACAGGGGTAAACAGCTGTGGTCTTCGCTTGAAACCTGAGCGACATGTCCGAGGAATTTCAAATGAAAGAGGAGCTCTCGCATGCAGTGGAAAAATAGAAACAGGAATTAAGAGTAAGAGAGGGAGCGGCCGACGCCATGTGCACTGCTATATTTTTTATAGCCGTGCAGTACGCATGGGTTATTTTCATGCTTAATTCTTTCCGAGCATTAAAATGAAGCCCTAGTCCATCATAGAAGTCTTCAATGAACTTTCAAAAATAATAAAAATAAACTAGCTCCTGGAGGAACTGGCAAAAAAGAGAAATCTGCCAATCTTCCGTCGGCTGCTGGGATATTAGGTTCACAGAGCTCAATACCAGTATTACAATGAATGAACGTTTTAGTCATCAGGTTTCGTTGGCAGCACTTCAGAGGGACTGATTTCATATTTTAAACATTATCGACGCTCAGATGTTGAGTTGTGCTCCATAGGATGACCGTTTGCTTTCTTGCTTTGGCTCATTGGGTAGACTAAATAATAAAGGGCCAATTTAAGGCGGCACAAAGGCACTTTTGTCATCTTTATATGGAGCTAGAACCGTCTCATAATTCGCAAATGCACACACCGTTTCATAAATGCACAAGACAAAATTCACAAATGCACACACCGATCTGCAAATGCACGCACACCGTTTCACAAATGCACAGGACAAGTTTCACAAATGCACACACCGTTTCACAAATGCACAGGACAAGTTTCACAAATGCACAGGACAAGTTTCACAAATGCACAGAACAAAATTCACAAATGCACAGACCGATTCACAAATGCACACGCCGATCCGCAAATGCACAGGACAAGTTTCACAAATGCACAGACCGATTCACACGTGCGTAGGACAAGATATACAAATGTATTTTTGATGCACACACAAATATAACCTGATTTACAAACGTTTTTTTGTCTGTGAGCTCCGCTGGATTTGCGTGTGACTTTTGAGACTCCCATGACGTGACTCGATCCACAAATACGTTTTTTTTTTAACACAGAAGGATCTGCAACCAATCAGATACTCCCACCTGAATTTTGTCCTGTGCATTTGTGAAACGGTGTTTGCATTTGTGAATCGGTGTGTGCATTTGCGAATTATGAGACTGTTCTAGCTCCATATTTTTAGCCCACCGGACCTCCACAGGTGAAGCTGCCTTCATAAATCTGCACCGTTTTGCTCATGTTTGGTCATTTTCTCTTCTGTCAGTACTTTCTTGAGTCTCTTAACTTAACTCTTAGCTTTTGCTGCAATGTCCGCTGTTGCCAGTTTCACCCGGACGGCGGTCCAAACTCTGGAGGTAAGCAAATAATCCTTCAAATGAAATTCAAACCGATATTTTGGCAGAAAAAGTCTTCCTGGCTGCGTTAAATGCCCCAGGAAGAGATTTAACGTGCCTGATGAGGTTTGCTTCCTTTTTAAAGTGCGTGATGAGGGATCAGTTGAAAGTATGGACCAGTCGTTTATATTGAAGGCAGGAGGATTATGGTTGGGAAGGCAGCAATGTCGTAATCGGTCTTTCGTCGCTGAAAATGAGTGCCGTTGCATTTATAAAGGGTGCACGTCATACTGTGGTGCGTCATTTATTTCTCTTGGTCAGAGGTGGGTAGTAGCGAGTTACATTTACTCCATTACATTTACTTGAGTAAGTTTTGGGAAATGTTGTACTTTTAGGAGTAGTTTTGAATCACTATACTTTTTACTTTTACTTGAGTAGATTTGTGAAGGAGAAACTGTTCCTCTTACTCCGCTACATTAGGCTACGTTGAGCTGTTACTTTTCTTTTATCCCTTTTATCCGCGTACGCGTCAATCTCATGACATCACTGGGTGATTCTTTGGGAAAGATTTTTGTTTTTGCATGTTTTTTGCACACACAGGGTTTGTATGAGTTCATGGGCTTGTTCTAGTTCTGCCTGGTTAAAAAAGAAAAGTACAAAGGCTTGAAATTTTGTGCTACTTGTGCTTAATTTATTTTTTTATTTATTCTGTTATTATTTTATTTATTTTATTATTTATTAAGGTACTTGAATTTACTTTAAGATTATTTTAATTTAAGCTATTTTTAAATTTTTAATTAATTTTAATTAATTTTATTATTTTATTGATTTAATTTGCCTGAAGATGATTATTTTGCACTTTTGTCTGTTTGAATGGTTGTAAAAAATAGATCAGACGTTACTCAACAGTTACTCAGTACTTGATTAGTTTTTTCACCAAGTACTTTTTTACTTTTACTCAAGTAATTATTTGGATGAATACTTTTTACTTCTACTTGAGTCATATTATTCTGAAGTAACAGTACTTTTACTTGAGTACAATTTTTGGCTCCTCTACCCAGCTCTGCTCTTGGTCTATTTTTTAGAGATAAAAAAAGTCACCTTTTTTATCTATGATGCTTATTGTATCGGCTCATCTTCATCTGTGTAACAGTCAGGGAACCTGTCGGATAAAACGCAGCCGAGTGAAATGCAGTCTGCGGTGGGGTTCCTGACAAAAAAGAAGAAGGTTAGAGGAGAGTAAAGTGGAGGGAAAAGGGTTGCAGAGAGGGGATACGAGAGGCCCGATTGACTTTAGGGCCTCTCGTATCCCCCACTTGTCTTCTTCTGCTGTCTCAATTGCTGCCCTCGCTCCCTTTCTCCACTCTCTAAGCCCCTTCGCTCCCGCATCGTGCCAAGTGGCTGATTTTGTCCGTGCGTGTTGGGGCGCAGCCATTAGGGACGGGGACGGGTGGTGGTGGGGGGGTGGACGGATGGAGGTGGAGGTGGTGACTGGTCCTGTCGGTGACCAGATCATGTGTGACACCGTAAGCCCTTTCACCCCGGCCGGCGCAGGCCTTCTTAAATCCTCTGACAGTGGCCAAGCCCCTCCCACCTCTCCTTCCCCGAAGGATGACGAACGACTAGTGAAACCCATGTTTAGTTTTTTTAATGTTTTTTCACTGCAACTCCTGTAGGGATGGGAATTGATAAGATTTTTTCGATTCCGATTCCATTTTCGATTTTCTGCTTAACGATTCGATTCTTTATCGATTCTCTTATCGATTCTCATTTGGAAAAAAAGAGAACAAACAGGTTGATTAGCATCAACTTTGTTTTATATCTTTGAACAAAAAAATATAAGTGAGGTCTCAAAACGCCCCCAGCCTTGGGCTCCTTGATGGTACCAGGGGTCCCCACAAAATTATTTGTAATATAACATATGCATTTAATATAAAATAATAAAATAAATATTCATCTGTAGAAATTAACTAAATGCAACAGATTATTTTGTGGCAATTACACAAGAATGTCCAGTAACATGTTCAACACCACAAACTTAGTCACTGCTGGTGACATTCATCTATTCTGGCCTGATTCTCTTCCTGCCTTGATGAAAGGAGAAGCTAACGCTAGACTGCTCTTTAACTTCTCCATAGATGAGCTGACGAGCTGCAGCTGTGTCAGGAGCGCCCGGCACATCCGCGTGGCCGAACGCGCAGCTCTTCTAAAGCATGAATTATGGTTCTGCGTTAAATCGTTGCAGAGCCTACGGCGTAGGGTACGGCGCGTCCCCGCGTACCCTACGCCGTAGGCTCTGCGTTGGTGTAACGCGGAACCATAAATCAGCCTTACCACACGCCGGCTGACTCCGCGCTCCCAGCGCATCAGCTGGCCGAGTCCTAATAGTTCCCCCCCTTTGGTAAAATGTCCACAACTGTCGCCCTGTTTTCATCCTTTTTGGTTAAATGTAACCAAACTTTCGAGCGTTTATGCTGCTTTGTCCCCGTGTTTTCCTGCTGGGCGCGAATGCCCACGTTGCGCAAAGTGCGTGGTGACGTCATTCGCGCCGACTGGAATCGATAAGGGAATCGTTTGCGAAAAAAGGCAAACGATTCCAAGGAATTGAAACACTGGGAACGGGTTTCTCAACAAGACCCGGTTCTCGATTCCCATCCCTAACCCCCTGACTCGGAGTGCGATCATGCTCAATCCAGAAAAGGCCAATGAAACGTGTGACAGTTTGTGGGTAAATACTGTCCCGTTACAATGACTTGATGACATCCTGGTGAAACTGTCCCCAACTGTTGAACGGAGAAGAGCTTGCCTGATTTTATAGAATCATACATGCTCCAGATGCAATCTGGCTCCTTGTGTATTTGTGTTACATTTTGGTCCCAAATACAGTCCGCTTTTCCCAAGGCACGTTGTTTAAAATGCTGTGTAAATGTTGAATTAGCGTGCCACTTCTCAGGGCTGTGTTTGTGTGTCCGCCCGGCTGCGGAGGGACTTTTTGGACGCGTTGTATATCTTATGTTTCATCTCTGCATTGTTTGCCGCAGATATTGATAATGACGCTTGAATTCTGCGCTGTCGCTGTTGTTTCGCCAGACTAAACAATCGCCCAACTCGGTAAACTTTTACGGCCTTTGGTGTTCACCGTTTTCACGGAGCTCTTTGTTCAAGCGGTCGCTGGTTTCACTTCCCACGTTTGAAGACGAGAAGGACGGTAAAGCTCTTTTGTGGTGTGTCAAATCCCCCCACAAGCACTCTCATCTGGGCAGTCAGCCTCTCTAGGGAGGGAAAGCAACCAGTGACAGAAATGAAGAGCAGGATCTCCCCCCAACTCCTCCTAATCCACAATATACATGTCAGGGCTGCAGGAAAGGTCAACTAACAAATGACATCCTTGTTCCAAACTGCCGTTTTGACCCCATTGTAACCAAAGGGCTCCCACAATGCAACTGCTCTTGAGGAATAAATCATCACCTTCTGACCTCCCGTGCTGACCCCTCTGGAGAGAAACCTAAAGATATCATGGACGACGGAGAGAAAGAAAGAGGAGAGTGAGCAAAACTTCTCAGAGCGTGAGCTGCTTCCTCTCTCGTACGATGTCCGTGGAGCCTTTATGAGTTGACAATTAATAGTCTCTGTAGGTTTCCTGAAAGCAGAATTGAGACGAATTGTCTCGGAGCCATTCGGCTTCGTTCAAGCATGCCGCCGAACAAAGAGACGGAGAAGAAAAGGGGGGAAAAAAGCAATGGCTGTGTAGGCGAATTACCCCATAATGCGGGTTTTTGAAACATTTCCTTTTTGTTTCGCAGACACAGGCCCTATGGCAGGGGTCTGCAACCCAAAATGTTGAAAGAGCCATATTGGACCAAAAACACAAAAAACAAATATGTCTGGAGCCGCAAAAAATGAAAAGTCTTGTATAAACCTTTGAATAAAGACAACACATGCTGCATGTTTCTATATTACTTATAACTGGGGGAAGATTTTTTTTTTATTATGCACTTCGAGAAAAAAGTCGAAATGTGGAGAAAAAAGTCAAAATGTCGAGAAAAAAGTCGAAATGTCGAGAAAAAAGTCAAATGTAGAGAAAAAAGTCAAAATGTCAAGATTAATGTTGAGGTACAATCTTGAGAAAAAAGTCAAAATTTAGAGAAAAAAGGATCTAATTCAGGGGTCGGCAACCCAAAATGTCTTGTATCAGCCTTAGAATGAAGGAAACACATGCTGCATGTATATATATTAGTTATAACTGAAATTTTTAATTTTCTTTTTCATTATGCACTTTCGAGAAATTTGAAATTTTGAGAAAAAAGTCGAAATGTCGAGAAAAAAGTCGAAATTTTGAGAAAAAAGTCAAAATGTCGAGATTAAAAAGGAAAGGAAAAAGGAAGAAAAAAAGAGAAAAAAAGAGAAAAAAAAGGAAAAAAGAAGAAGAAAAAAAGGAAAAAAAGAGAAAAAAAGAGAGAAAAAAAGAAAAAAGAAAGAAAAAAGATAAGAGGAAAAAAAAAGGTCAAACATTTTGAAAAATCTCCAGGAGCCACTAGGGCAGCGCTAAAGAGCTGCATGCGGCTCTAAAGCCGTGGGTTGCCGACCCCTGCCCTATGGCAACCCCCCACACGCTCTCCCCCCACAGGAGTGACCGATCCTGACCGAGCCAGACATCTGCTAAAACACAGCCACCTTTAAAACCACCATCTTTCAGCAGCTCTCCTCATTGCGACCCATTTAGCCCACGGGGACCGGGCGAGAGCGCCGGCAGACGGCACCGTTTGTTTGTCGGCAGCTCGACGTCTGAGGGCAGAGAATGTTTTTCACTCGTCTCAGGAGCCGCAGAGCGACGTGCTCGAACGTCAGCCACTTTTACTTTTGCAGACAGCGGGGGCATTGATGTTAAGGCCGGCCAGTAAATCAAGGAGAGGGTGCCTCAAATTATGTAGAACTTTAAAGGAATTGTGGAAGCGAGGCTCCTGCTCTGCGGAGAAAGTTCTGACTCACATCTGCAAAAAAAAAAAAAAAAAACCAAGGATGAAACTGGGAATTGCCCTCGACGGTGGGAGATAATGAAAAGTGCAGGCAACATGGGAAGTTTCCTGTTTTTTTTTTTTTTATCTGTTAATGATCCCTCCGAGCTTGAGAACTCGTCTTTGGCCGCAGCGTTTCTTCCCATGCTTTTTTTTTTTGTCTTTTTCGAGCTGAAGTGCATACAAATAGGTTGTTAATTAAGATGGATGGTACTTTTAAAAGGGCTCATCTTCATGATAATACGACAAAGTTAAACATGTAAGACCTCCTTGCAGAGTGGAAGTATTCGTGGAAGTATGTGTGCGGCGGCGGAGGGGGTCGGGGGGCTTCACAATCACACGTATGAATGAGCATGTCATCGCCTCGCATGTGATTGGCTGCACATTTAGCATTTTCATCCATGTGTATCTGTGTGTGAGATGGGAAAAAAGAAAAAGGAGGCAGAGCTATCTGCAGTCCCTCAGCCTGAATGGCCTCAGCGGGGGGAAACTGTCCTTCATTGTCAAGTTATTTGGCAGAAGTCTTTTTTTTTTTTTTTTTTAAAAGCCACCTCATGTTAAATTCATCAACATTTCTCCATCTTTTTTTCTCTTTGCCCCTCATAATGTCTCCAGATCAGGATTTCCCTGCCAGACTCCTCCCTGCTGAGGCCTAGATGACCGCGGCAGATGTATAGCACGCCGAGAGGGCGAGATATTTCTTGACAATGATTGAAAAATTGAATATTTTATTCGGTGTGAAGCGGTGATTACGGCGGCCACTCAGTATTACTCACCTGACTCTGACAAGAGTAAAACACAACCACATTTGCCCAAATCCGTTGTAGAATCTTGCCTCTGCACCTTGAGACAGGACGTTATTGAGGGGTCGCAGAAAAGCGGGGATTTGTCCTTATTGTGACATTAATGACATTGAAAATGAGTTCCATTTTCTATTTTATTGTCCTCTGTATCATGAGCTGCGTCAGAAATTATTTGATAGGTGTAAGAATCTGGATTTGATGTGGGTAAGTGATGCCGAGAGACTCAAATGGATTTTTGATTATAAAGTATTTGCACTTGCTGACTATTTGGAGAAACCGTGGGATAAGCGAAGAAAAGTAACATATATGTAAAAATATCCATTCTCGTTTTTGATTTATTTATTTAGTTTTTCCGGTGTACATTGTGCAGCTCCCAATTAAGTGCGTGTGATATTGTACATTGAGGATTTTCTGTTTGTGGTGTCTTAATAATAATAATAATCCTGTAAGGGATGGGTCTTCGGACATGACACAAAAATAATATTCATTAATTCATTAATTCATTCATTCATTCATTCATTCATTCATTCATTCATTCATTCATTCATTCATTCATTCATTCATTCATGCATGCATGCATTCATTCATTCATTCATTCATTCATTCATTCATTCATTCATTCATTCACCACATTTGAAAAACAAAAAAAATGAATACAGTTAAAAATAGACCTATAAACCGATATTTTAGTCACAACAGAGCGCAGAAAACATCAAATGTTTCAACTGAGACATTTTACAATTTGATGAAAAATCTTTGCTCACTTTGAATTTCATGGCAACAACAAGTCTCAAAAGTTGGCGCCAAAAGGCTGGAGAAGTAAATGGTGCTAGAATGAAAAACCCAGAGAAATATCTCGTAACTAATTAGGTTAATTAGTAACAGGACGGTGGCGTGATTGTATGAAAAAGAGCATCTTGGAAAGGCCGAGCCTGGAGTAACGTTCACCACTATGTGAAAAGCTCCGTCTACAAACTGTGAAACATTTTTATAGTAATGTTTCTTTGTTGTAAAAATTACATTGATTTTAAACATCTCATCATTTTGTCTTTATAATCTCATTTTAAAACAAAAAACGAACTGTAATATCAGGTGCCTGTGAGTTTCAGGTCTTCAGGTGTCACTGCAGGAAAAATAGGTGTAATTATTACTGCACGGGCTCAAGAGCGTCGTCTAAGAACAGAGTTTGGTGCAGCATCAAGTGTAGTTTAAACATGGCAAAAAGATGTGAGAGTGCACGTGGAACGTGTTTTTTGTGTTTATATTGTTAATAGAATAGGTATTTTTGAGTTTTCATGATTGTTTTTACTTACAGTGTACAGGACTGTCTCAGAAAATTTGAATATTGTGATAAAGTTCTTTATTTTCTGTAATGCAATTAAAAAAAACAAACATGTCATACATTCTGGATTCATTACAAATCAACTGAAATATTGCAAGCCTTTTATTATTTTAATATTGCTGATTATGGTTTACAGTTTAAGATTAAGATTCCCACATATTCTAATTTTTTGGGATAGGATATTTGAGTTTTCTTAAGCTGTAAACCATGATCAGCAATATTAAAATAATAAAAGGCTTGCAATATTTCAGTTGATTTGTAATGAATCCAGAATGTATGACATTTTTGCATTACAGGAAATAAAGGACTTCATCACAATTTTCTAATTTTCTGAGACAGTCCTGTATGTAAAAACAATCATGAAAACTCAAAAATACCTATTCTATTAACAACATAAACACAAAAAACACGTTTTTTAAATTGCATTACAGAAAATAAAGAACTTTATCACAATATTCTAATTTTCTGAGACAGTCCTGTACAACCTTTTAGGGCCTGGGCTTGTAGAGCAGACGGTTAACATTCTGGATATTTGGTCCATGTTGCTGTTTCTGCAGAAATGACCACTCCACTGGGGTTTCTGACAGCAATAAGACTAAACCATACATCTCAGAGATCTGTTGCTCAGGCAGCCAGCCCTTCCTAAGCATCTGCCTAAGCTCTTAAGGTTCTGCTTTGATATGAAGGTTCATTGTGGCGCCCCAGTTTATCAAACACTGAGGCACGGATCCGATAATGCGGTTGATGCTTCCTCAGTGTGTCTGCTCTCTCCTTCAGTCGGGTCTGTGCACGCATGAATGGAACCACATGAATGGGTTTATAGCACAAAGGCATGCAAACTTTGAATTTGAGATGTGATTTCAAAAACCATCGATATGCTTTAAAAGATCCCTACAACCAAAGGAAATGTGCTTATGGATGCAGAAGCTGTCCACAGTGGGTTCGGGTGGTGTTTTCCACTGGTGGGGAGATGCCTTTATCAATTCTTTTTATTGATATGGGTTGGAACAAAATATGTCCAGTCAGTCACATCACATATGAGTCTTCAAATACTTATTAATGAGTTTAATGAGTATTAATGAATTGTGTTTGGGCATCTGTCTTCATCAGTCCCCATTTATTAGGTTTATATAGTGATGTTGGGGTGATTAACTCGTCTCACCCCATCCCCTCCACTGAAACAAAGCTCACTGACTGCGTATATCTGGTCTTGTCATTCCCTTGTTCCCTGTCGGTCCGTACTGTTTCCCCCCTCTGTGTTCCTGAGCCCAGTTTTAATCCTTGAGATATCTATAGTTTCTTGATCCTGCCAGCAAAGCTTTTTGTTTTTGGTTTTTTGTTCAATAAATCCTGATTTTTTTTGCAACTCCTGCCTCCTGCTCTCCTGCGTTTGGGTCCTCAACAACCACACCGTGACAGCATGCTCTTTTCGCAAGGAATCCTGGTCTTTTGAGTCCAGGAAGTTCTTATAAACACGGAGAAACGCAAGACCAGGAGGAGACTAATCACTTCATAAATGTAATGAAGGATATGAACATTTCTGCATTTGTAGACGGTAGAAAGTACCGGGATAGCCATATTTACAAGAAGGTGAGAGAAAAGTTGCGCGAAACAGCATTTGTTTTGAATTTGGATACAGGAAGAAGAAGCGGAAATGACGGGAATTGCGTCATCACGTTCTCCGTGCGTCGCTGGTTTGATCCAGATATCCCAAATGATTAATTACCATGTAAACGGAATATTCAGAATGTTTCAGTAACCGGAATATTAGCAATAACCTGAATTTTGACTGCATGTAAACGTAGTCACTGGTGGAAGGTGGGGAGGCGTGAGCAGCGAGCTTGGCAGCCGAGGAACTTCATGAGAGCTGAGACACAAGTACCTGTTGCTCCTTCCATGGGTCCATGAACCAGACGGAGTAATTGAAAGGAAGCCTGCAGAGTCTGCCTGAACGAGCTCCTGGAGTCGCCTCATTATCTGCAAGGTCCATGAGCTTTTACATTTGTGTCAATCATTTCTTTTAAAAAAGCCAAAGTGAACGATGAATGCCCGTTCCGTGACGAGCTCGTGTGTTTCAGAGCCCCGAACCGTCAAGGCGACGTCGCACGAATCGGTCGGCGGAAACAGTGAGATCCGCTGTCATCGTCGCCAAACCTCACAAATCGTTTGCTTTGTGTCTTTTTATTGTTTAATTGTCGGTCAGTGTTTCCAGTGGAACAGCAGCCAGATAAACAGGATAAACCGGCGCTGGTAACAGTCACGGCACATAACTCCCAGCAAAACCACTAATTGCTGTTTTTTACGTATCAGTTTGTTTTTCCAGTTTATGGTCAGCGCCGCTAAACTCGTCCTAAGCTGTACAGTAAGTCCGTGTTTGACACGCAGACACAAACAGGGTGCAAATCATGTCCACTTTAGCTAACTCCCAATAACCCAATAATAATAATGATGATAACAAAAGAAACTCAGTTTTGGAGCAAGCGGAGGAGCTTATTTATCGTGCTATGTAACCGCCGTTGTTTCATAAGGTTCAGCCTGTTCATTGTTTCAAATAATCACTCGAGCTACTGTGTTATTTTTAATTTGATTTGATCAGCGGGAGCTTTGGGTGGCAGCCGGGTTTCCTCCAGGAGCAGAGGTCAGCCGCAAGTTTGACTACTGCACCCCCCGTGTTACACACACACACACACACACATACAACACACACACACACACACACACACACACACACACACACACACACACATGCATGGACCCTCCCCACCCCCATTCGCTCGGTTTCAGGGGGTCTCCCATAAGCAGAGGCTGCAGGGGGTTCGTCGAGCTGTTCACACAACAATCCAAGTCCTGTTTTGGATTAAAGCTTGTTTCTACACCACACACACACACACACACACTCACACACACGTGTGTGTGAGTGTGCATATACATTCCTGACCTGTGACTCTTAACTCCACTCACTCATGTTAAGATAAAGTATATATTCTTGTAATTCTCAGAGCAGCTCTTACAATATTTCAGTTCACTTTTAAATAAAAAGCTTTGCTTTTGCAACATGAATGGAAACTGAGACGCAAAACATTTCGTCTTAATTACCCTCGAATGCCCCCCAAAGAAAAAAAAAAAAGCCCCAAAGGGAACTATTTTCAGGTACCTGCAGCATTTGAGAGCAAGGTTGTTTTTTTTTTTCCTGACTTTCTCCCAACCACAACAGTAAATACGGCTGAAATCAGATCTGTTTGACTAAGAGCGAGTGCTAAACATTGTTATAATACATGCAACCCACTTTTCGATGAATTTCTGCCCTCTACGACATCATAGAGAGCCACTGTTAGAAAAAACCCGTAACAAAGCATTGCCAGCACTCCCAAAGCTGGGAATTGTGTGTATAGGAATGTTATGACATGCGATTAAATAGTTTGTTGACTATATCTGGTCAAGTCTAAGATGACGATTCATTGTAAAAACGCAGCAGATAAGTTATAAAAGACAGAAAGCTATAATGCTTAACTCCACTCACTCATGTTAAGATAAAGTATATATTCTTGTAATTCTCGGAGCAGCTCTTACAATATTTCAGTTCACTTTTGAATAAAAAGCTTTGCTTTTGCAACATGAATGGAAACTGAGACGCAAAACATTTCGTCTTAATTACCCTCGAATGCCCCCCAAAGAAAAAAAAAAAGCCCCAAAGGAAACTATTTTGGTGTTCAGTTAGGTACCTGCAGCATTTGAGAGCAAGGTTTTTTTTTTTTTTTCTGACTTTCTCCCAACCACAACAGTAAATATGACTGAAATCAGATCTGTTTGACTAAGAGCGAGTGCTAAACATTGTTATAATACATGCAAACCCACTTTTCGATGAATTTCTGCCCTCTATGACATCATAGAGAGCCAGTGTTAGAAAAAACCCTCGGTAACAAAGCATCGCCAGCACTCCCAAAGCTGGGAATTGTGTGTATAGGAATGTTATGACATGCCATTAAATTGTTTGTTGACCATATCTGGTCAAGTCTAAGATGACGATTCATTGTAAAAACGCAGCAGATTAGTTATAAAAGACAGAAAGCTATAATGCTTAACTCCACTCACTCACGTTAAGATGAAGTATAAATTCTTGCAATTCTCAGAGCAGCTCTTACAATATTTCACTTCACTTTTACATAAAAAGCTTTGCTTTTGCAACATGAATGGAAACTGAGACGCAAAACATTTCGTCTTAATTACCCTCGAATGCCCCCCAAAGAAAAAAAGCCCCAAAGGAAACTATTTTCAGGTACCTGCAGCATTTGAGAGCAAGGTTGTTTTTTTTTTCTGACTTTCTCCCAACCACAACAGTAAATACGGCTGAAATCAGATCTGATTGAGTAAGAACGAGTGCTAAACATTGTTATAATACATGCAACCCACTTTTCTAGGTCGCAGACTGAGCCTTTCTGCAGGATTTTTTAGGTCAAATCCAAACAGACATTCTTTGCTGATGTGCTTTTCTTCCCCTGAGCTTCTGTAACTCTCATGCATTCATCATCTTTCACGGCAGCGATGAAACTGAAACCCGTAGTAGTCTGTGAGGCATCTTTGCAGCTCTCGCAGAAGTCCTGAAAACCAGTGCTGGCTTTAGGGAAAGATGCCGGATATCTCCTGCAGATCACATGTCCCCATCAAACGATCCAGCAGCTATCTTTAAAATATGCATTTATTCAGAAGGAGTCAACAGTTCTGGTTTGGGGACATCGGTGAGTTTGTAGGCTCATTTTCAGTCATTTATTTTAATGACTGGTGCCTCTAGAAAAGCTGTGAATCTAGAGTGACTTCAGAAGTTTATAATCAAACTGATTTACGTTGTTATTTTATTGATCTATTGATGAACAGAGTTAATAACATGGACATATTCATCCAAGAGAAGAAGGGAGGAAAGAAGGAAGGAAGGAAGGAAGGAAGGAAGGAAGGAAGGAAGGAAGGAAGGAAGGAAGGAAGGAAGGAAGGAAGGAAGGAAGGAAGGAAGGAAGGAAAGAAGGAAGGAAGGAAGGAAGGAAGGAAGGAAGGAAGGAAGGAAGGAAGGAAGGAAGAATGAAAAGAAGGAAGGAAGGAAGGAAGGAAGGAAGGAAGGAAGGAAGGAAGGAAGGAAGGAAGGAAGGAAGGAAGGAAGGAAGGAAGGAAGGAAGGAAGGAAGAATGAAAAGAAGGAAGGAAGGAAGGAAGGAAGGAAGGAAGGAAGGAAGGAAGGAAGGAAGGAAGGAAGGAAGAATGAAAAGAAGGAAGGAAGGAAGGAAGGAAGGAAGGAAGGAAGAATGAAAAGAAGGAAGGAAGGAAGGAAGGAAGGAAGGAAGGAAGGAAGGGAGAAAATAAGGAAGGAAGGAAGGGAAAAAAGAAGGAAGGAAGGAAGGAAGAAAGGAAGGAAGGAAGGAAGGAAGGAAGGAAGGAAGGAAGGAAGGAAGGAAGGAAGGAAGGAAGGAAGGAAGGAAGGAAGGAAGGAAGGAGAGAGCAGGAGGTAAGAAGGAAGGAAGGGAAAAAAGAAGGAAAGGAGGAACAAAGGGAGAAAAGAGGAAGCGAAGAAGGAAGGAGAGAGCAGGAGGAAAGAAGGAAGGAAGGGAAAAAAGAAGGAAAGGAGGAACAAAGGGAGAAAAGAGGAAGCGAAGAAGGAAGGAGACAGCAGGAGGAAAGAAGGAAGGACGGGAAAAGAAGGAAGGAAGGGATGAAGGAAGGAAGGAAGGAGAGAGCAGGAGGAAAGAAGGAACAGGAGAATTAGGTCATTTTGACCCAAAGACAGCACAAGGGTTAAAAAATAAGTACAAGCACAAACTTTTAGAGTTGCTCCTGAAGCTTTGGGACGCACAGCGCCCGTAGCACGGCCATAAATGAATCTCTGCCCTCGATGACATCATAGAGAGCCAGTGTTAGAAAAAAACCCTCCGTAACAAACCATCGCCAGCACTCCCAAAGCTGGAATTGTGTGTATAGGAATGTTATGACATGCCATTAAATTGTTTGTTGACCATATCTGGTCAAGTCTAAGATGATTCATTGTAAAAACGCAGCAGATAAGTTATAAAAGACAGGAAGCTATAATGTGACCGCATTTGATAGGCAGATAATGCCTTTAAGTGTTAAAAACGATTGCTTTATCACCCTGCTTCACTTATTTTTATGTTGTGAGTTTTCCACTGTTAAAGGGTTAATCTCCTTCTGCAGCTCATGGATTCTTCAATTCCTGATTAGTTGAGGGGATAGATGCTGTGAAGTATTCTCTAACTTCTTGTCCTTTTTTAAAACATGTCATCAAGTTTAATAATGGATAGCTGGATATAGGCGTGTTGAACTGAAGTATTTCTCAGTAAAATCAGGATAACTGCCGCCATGATTGGACAACTAAGTACCATTGTTTGCCCTGAAACTGAGGTTATCCTGCAGGAAATGAAACGGACGTCGTATATTATGCTGTTGCTTTAAAATCTATACATCTTCAACCCTAAAGAAATGTTTAAAAACAGTTGCTGAGAGCTTTGTTTTCCTGCTTCTCTCCTCTCCATGGTCCAGGGAGCTTGATTGTGGGTAATTGTGGGGAGGGCGGTGTGATAAGGCCGTAGACTCGTGCAGAGTCAGTGGCACCACCGTTGCATTCGGCGGCAAAGAGGCTGTAGTTACCGTCTCGTTCCATTTTTAAGAAGCCCTTAAAAAAAAAGACAGATAACCGATAAAAAAGAAAATACATTTCTTTCCTTTGCATCTTCAAAGCATAGTTTCCACAAATAGGCTAATTATTTTGTTTTTCAGCTTTCATCTCACAAGAAGGAGAAAATGCTTGTTTTTGATGTTCTTCTAACCTTTCAGCGGATGGATACAGAGCGCGCGGCGTCTAATAGGCTATGGTAATTTGGACGATGGCTTTGAATTGTGCTCCAGCTCCAAGGAGAGCCGAATCTCGCTCTCGCCTCCATTATGTCTACTCTGATCTCAACACAAGGTCTAATTAAACTTTCCATCTAACTCGCACAGATACAGGCTAATAGGGAAAGAGTTATGTCTGTTTATAGTGAAGGAGAAGCGTCAGCTTGCACTCCTGCCTGGCCGGATACGGGACTATTAACTATGACAGCGCGTCATGATTTGTTTCCACTCTGCTTGTGAGCGAAGACGGGCCCGGAGCCTCAATGAAACAATATCTTGGCCCGCGTTGGCCTGGTGGGTTATTCATCCTGCCGGATTATACGGCCTACCAGGAGCGCTCGGAGGGAAACTTGTTGTGCAGGATGGGAGGGAAGGGGGGGGCTTGAGGAGGCCGGGTGTAGACAAACAATCTTTTAACAGTTGGTGAAGTGGTCCACAGAGAGGAGAGCGATCCCCTTTATTAAAACCACTTGTCCGACATTGTCTCTCGTCTCCTCTCCCTTGTTGGCTGCGTGGAGCCGGCATGTTTGGTGATCGTTTGCAGACGCTCCTCTTTTGTTTTGTCTGTCTCCCTCTCTCTCTCTTTAACTTTTTCTCTCTTCCACTGAGCTGCAGGAGATTCAGGGGAGACTGAAGGCGGGACGGGTGGGGTGGACGGTGGAGGGTGGATGGTGGAGGGTTTGGGGGGGTATAGGCTTGCACCTAGCAGAAGTAGACGGCTTCTTTTGCCCATATGCTCCACAGAGAGAATTAGGAAGTCCTTTGTTCCTGCAACAACCAGACTTTTTAACTTCTGATGTCATCTCTTGCTGCTATATTAACCCTTGTACTGCAAATTGCAAAATTGCAAATTTAAACTGCAGCCACTCTTTTAGACTGTCATAACTTGCTGCCATATTCTCTTGTACAGTGCACTTTTAATTAGGGCCCGAGCACTGACAGTGCGAATGCCCTATTGTATCTGTAGGAATTTTTTCTTTATTCTTTCTTTCTTTCTTTCTTTCTTTCTTTCTTTCTTTCTTTCTTTCTTTCTTTCTTTCTTTCTTTCTTTCTTTCTTTCTTTCTTTCTTTCTTTCTTCTGACGAAAAGGAGGGCCTTTTTGCCCCCCTAAACGTGCCCAAAAAGTTACCAGAAAACTTTGTGCCTCAAGCCCCACAATACGGTTTGACGTACATGCACGGAAATCACTATACACCTGTATCATGGCGCAACTTAAAGAAAAGTCTCTTGGCGCCATGGCCGAAACCGAACAGGAAGTCGGCCATTTTGAATTAATCGTGTCATCTTGGCGAAATTTATGCCATTCCTTCGGCAGTTAATACGGCCCGAACCTTAACGTGCACCCAGGTGTGTTATACATCAAAATGTGCGTCTCCATCCTGCGACAACACGCATTACTTTTCTCTTTCAAAAGCGTTACCGTGGCGACGCTAGACGCCAAAAGGCGCGCCCACCCTTCATCTGATTGGTTCAGACCAAAAAAACTTTGCGCCTCAAGCCCCATAATATGGTTTGACGTACATGAACAAAGATCGGTACACGCCTGTATCATGTCGCAACTTAAAGAAAAGTCTCTTGGCGCCATGGCCGAAACCGAACAGGATGTCGGCCATTTTGAACATTCTGAATTAATCGCGTAATTTTGGAGCAATTTATGCCATTCCTTCGAGAGTTAATTCAGCCCGAACCGTATCGTGAACCCAGGTGTGTTATACATCAAAAGGTGCGTCTCCATCCTGCAACTACATGCATTACTTTTCTCTTTCAAAAGCGTTACCGTGGCGACGCTAGACGCCAAAAAGCGCGGCCATTTTCTGGTTATTTTTTGTTGTTTTGATCCACGGCTGTCCCTATGTGGAGACATGTTAATGTGTATTGTTGATTGTTCTATGTTGTATTGTTGTGGCCATGGTGACAATGAAGTTTCCCCTTTGGGGATTATTAAAGTTGAATCCTATCCTATCCTCTCCTATCCTATCCACCCTGACTTCTCTCTTGAACAGCACGTTGAGGTTTGGCCGGCGTCCAGCTTTGTCTGCCTTCCCCCCCCCCCCCCCCCCCCCCCCCCCTGGCACTCTCCCCTCAACTCCGGCTCGCTCAAATTCCTAACTCCTGAGCGTGCGCGCACTGCACCGTGCCCGATGACTGCGGTCGGAAGATGAATTACCCCGCAGGCATTTGTTTGACAGTTTGGGCCAGTTGCAATAGTACACATGTTGAAGAAGCCGTGCAGAGGAGATCGCTTTGACCTTGCCGTAATTATTTTGTTGTGTTCCTTTCGCTGGTCGTCGGAGCGTCGAGCCAAGACAGAAACTTTTTACCGATATCCTTGACCTGTAAGGAATCACGAGGTCTTCAGATCCACAAACCCGGAGCCAAGAGTCTGGGACGTTCAGTCTAAATATTTGAAACAACCACTGGGAAAGGTAGATGAGGAAGTGAGGATGAAGGAAAGCACGCTCGCTCTTCTCTTACAGTGGACGAAGCTCATCAGATGTTCATGGATCACGCTGTACGGTTTTCAGATTAAGGCAAACAGACATGAGTCTGGGCTTCTTCTAAACACTGTGTAACCTATTCCCGAAGCTGATGGATGACAGATCCCTTCATCCAGTACAATTGACCCTAAAGACTTCAAGAACTATGAGGATTATATGGTTTTCCAATACATATAGAAGGTTGGGTAGTTACTCCTGGGAGTTTGATTTCTTGTTGAACTTGTGCAGGTCACAGGCCCTTCAAAAGGTTTCAGCCATTATTTGGATATTCTGCTTGAATATGAGAAGTTTTGAGGGAATACTTTTCTGCACTTTTTAGGAAATGCAGCAACTGGAGGATTTGTGTTTTTCCGCTTCTGTTGAAATACTCTCCGAACCCGTCCGAGCCGTGCCAGCCCCTTGAAGAGCCGTCCTCGTGTTACACGAGGCCCGTCTGAAGCTTTAGAGTGGTGTAACCTTAGATAACCATCCTGCCATTGTAAACAAACAAGCATTGAATTAGTTTTGGCTGTTTGTTCATCGTGTGTCACTGTAATAAGCACTTTTCAAAAAGGTTTTCGATTCCTTTATGGCATTGCAAAAATTCCTTTCTGCTAATTCACTGTTTATTCTCTCCTAAAAGCCTGACTAATTTCTTTCAACAGCTTAAGATTCTGGCTAGGGCGCGGAAACAAAGTGTTGCATTTGGGACTTTGTGTTGATCCCAGTCTAGACCCAAACTTGGGCTCATGCACGTCACTGAAAAATGGATGATGCAAAATGGAATTGCTCAATCTGGAAGTAGGAATAGGTGATATTTTACGATTTTTAAAAGAGGAAGGGAAGAAGGAAGGAGAGAGCAGGAAGAAAGAAGGAAGGAAGGAAGGAAGGAAGGAAGGAAGGAAGGAAGGAAGGAAGGAAGGAAGGAAGGAAGGAAGGAAGGAAGGAAGGAAGGAAGGAAGGAAGGAAGGAATGATAGAAAGAAGGAAGGAAGCAAGGAAGGAAGGAAGGAAGGAAGGAAGGAAGGAAGGAAGGAAGGAAGGAAGGAAGGAAGGAAGGAAGGAAGGAAGGAAGGAAGGAAGGAAGGAAGGAAGGAAGGAAGGAAGGAAGGAAGGAAGGAAGGAAGGAAGGGAGAAGGAAGGAAGGAAGGAAGGAAGGAAGGAAGGAATGATAGAAGGAAGGAAGGAAGGAAGGAAGGAAGGAAGGAAGGAAGGAAGGAATGATAGAAGGAAGGAAGGAAGGAAGGAATGATAGAAGGAAGGAAGGAAGGAAGGAAGGAAGGAAGGAAGGAAGGAAGGAAGGAAGGAAGGAAGGAAGGAAGGAAGGAAGGAAGGAAGGAAAGGGGAGAAGGAAGGGAGAAAACAAGGAAAGGAGGAAGGAAGGGAGAAAAGAAGGAAGGAAGGAAGGAAGGAAGGAAGGAAGGAAGGAAGGAAGGAAGGAAGGAAGGAAGGAAGGAAGGAAAAAAGGAAAAAAGAAGGAAGGAAGGGAGAAAAGAAGGAAGGAAGGAAGGAAAAAAGGAAGAAGGAAGGAAGGAAGGAAGGAAGGAAGGAAGGAAGGAAGGAAGGAAGGAAGGAAGGAAGGAAGGAAAGAAAGAAAGAAAGAAAGAAAGAAAGAAAGAAAGAAAGAAAGAAAGAAAGAAAGAAAGAAAGAAAGAAAGAAAGAAAGAAAGAAAGAAAGAAAGAATTGGCGGATCTGAGAGTGAGATAGATTTATAGTTACAAAGATGGAGTTGAATTGGTATTTTTTTTATCGTCATTTTTATCGTTATCGGGATAAATGCCAGAAATTATCGTGATACATTTTTTAGTCCATACCGCCCATCCCTAGCTGGAAGTCGCCGCTTCCCCCCAACCCCCTGACCTGGAGTCGTCGACGGCAGCTAATGAGATTTTTAATCATTTTAAGATGGTTAGATCCTGCAGGACGTGCACCCTCGCCCCGGGTCTTTATGATCAGATGAGCTCAGCATTCACAGGCCAACTGTTGCATCAGTCGCACTCACAGGTCACCATTTTTTCCAGCAAGCCCTGCAGACATTTTTTTGTGCTAATGATGTGGATTTCACTCCAAGGCTTTTGGTGTTCAGCAGAGCGGGAATGTACTGTATTACTCATCTCGTAATACAAGCCATTGCTCACTTAAATAATCAGGCTTTCCACCAGTTATTGAAAACAACTGAGTTTGTAAATGACAAATTACGTGCACAGCCTACGAGGAATTGTGCTCAGATAATAGATTTGTTGCTCCTGCAGGAACTATCCCCTCCGTGCGTCTGGCCGTCCGTCTGCAGCAGACTTGGCACGACTGCAACTATGAGACTCTTTAAGTAGGAAACATATGGAAACCTGTAATACCTCTGCTTTTTTTTAAGTGGCAGGTGATGCTTTTACCCACAGTCAAAACCAGAAATCTGCCGGCCGACGGAGACTTGAACTCCGTGTTTATGATTTGACGTCTGCCGACTTCTCAAACCTTTGGAGACCCATCTTTTTGGAAATGGCTAAATGTTATTGTGATTTTAAAGTCTTATTTTACCCAGATTGTAGTTTTTAAAGCAGTTAGTTATGTACAAAAGTTTGTATCCCCTCTTTTAGGGCTACGTTTAAACATGATACAGCATCTGATGAAAAATATACAACTTAACCTAACAAGAATATTACTTTTTCCACCAGACCATTATTTCTTTGACAAATATGAAGCCAAATCAGTTAAAAACATGTGGGCAATACTTTCTGCACATGATTTAAGAGGGCAAGTTGCAGTCAGGTCCCCGTAGTCCCCCGTTCTTTATGAATGGATCATTAGGAGGTGTTCAGGCCTTTATGAAAACGGTTGTTTCGGCGGTTTACTGGTCAGCCGTGTTGACACATTCCTACGATGGACAGAAATAAGCAGCGCTGTGGCAGAGGTCATCGCTGCCGCGCATCAAACTGGAAATGGGGGATGTAAACATTTCTGAGGAAATTTAAAAGCAACCTTTTGCAGTGAAAAGTGAAAAGCATTCAAGACAGTTTTCCAAGAATGGATGTCCGAAAATATACCTCAAGGTCAGAGATTTACAGTACTCTAAATATACCCTGATGCACAAGGAAAGGGAAATAGACAGACCCAACGTCAGACCCAACGAGCCGGTGTCAGATTGACAAAAGTACATTTGAACAAATCACAAGACTTTTTGATTTGATTTGATTTATTTTATTTTTGTACATGTAAAAAAAAAAAACTTCATGAGAAGTTTAAGAAAACAAAACAACAAAACAAAGAATTTCATCCTTTAAAACTTGCTATCTTGATTTACATGTGCCAAAAAAGGAGTAGGAAGAAGTGTAAACTTAAACTTAGACTCCTGGAGTAAAGGAGCAGTTTCTCTTGAGGCTTTAACGCAGTGGACCGAAACTGCTCCAAAATATCAGACGGGAAATTACAACTTTAGTTATCAAGGCCAAAGATGGATCCACAACTCAGTGTCCTCTACCTGTTTATTTAGTTTTTTTCTTGTTGGCCCATTTTTTTGTTAAATTAGTTAAAAAAACAATATGTTCTTCATCCAAGGTTGTATTTGCCACTGATGCGGGCTATTATCAGATGATTTTATTATATTTTTAATCACACGAATAACACATACGTTTACCGTATTTTCTGGACTATAAGCTGCACCTGCATATAAGCTGCATCCGCTCTATTTAAAAAGAAATAATTTAAAAAAGATATACAAGCCGCATCCGCTCTATTTAAAAAAAAAAGATATGCAAGCTGCAGATATTTATGTTGTTAGATTAGATATTTACTACATGTACCGAACGATTTTGAACTGTAAATGATGTACATGTTTGTACCTAAATAGATCCTTTCCTAAGTGTCTTTTAACACGGCAGCAACTTTGCTGATTAAAACGGGACAGAATCTGCATCTACCTACTTCTATCTGCTAAAGAAGGAGTAGCGTATTCTATTTGCATTTATTTTGTATTAGTTTTGATTCTAATTCCGGTTAGAGCGCCCCGAGCGGTGGAAGAAAAATCCACAGAATAGCTGCACCTTTGTATAAGCTGCACGGTTGAAAACCTATGAAAAAAGTAGCGGCTTATAGTGCAGAAAATACGGTAATTATATTTGAATATTCCACACAGTGTAGTTATATACTTCCACAGGTTAATGAAAAAACTTATTTTTTTCCTAATTTGAGTGAAATGACCCTTTTAAAGTTGGATATTCCGGGGCTGGATTAGATGACACGCCCTCAGACATCTGAATCATCCACCTGTCGTTCCTGCTTTTGTCATTCAAGCTGTGGGAATTCAGAGTCTGAGCTCGGGTCTCCGTCGCCCGGACCAGGACTTTCCATCACCGGCACGACGGCCTCATAATCGACAGCACTCAGGAACCACTCGACGTGTGAATCATTCATACCTCCCCATAAATAATAAAACCCTGGCAGCCAGTTAGCAGCACCTGCAACCTGAAACAGTAGTTCATGAAACACAATCTTTTAGCTTGTAAACTAATGTGTTTCACCTGCCTGGGCCGCGGCGCCGGGGTTCTCCGTCTGCCCGCGATGAGCCGCAGACGAGGCAGGGCAGTACTGGAGTTGAGGGGGGATGAGGGGGGATGAGGGGGGACGGCATCCCCCCTGAAATAAAAACGGTCCAAATCATCCCCCCTGAAAAACTGCCATCCCCCCTTTCCATCCCTTATGTCATTTCATCAATGAATGTGGTTTTACTGCTATTTCAACATTTAGAGTCATCACCAGAAAAATAACACCAGAAAAATAACTTATTTGACCATTTTCACCTGTTTCAAGTAAATGTTCATTTGAAATAAGTAGGAAAATCTGCCAGTGGGACAAGATTTATCTTATGTGTTTCGGGTTTTTTCGGGTTTATTTCGGGTTTATTTTCAGGATTTTTTCAGGATTTTTTCGGGTTTATTTCGGGTTTATTTTCAGGATTTTTTCAGGATTTTTTCGGATTTTTTCGGGTTTATTTTCGGGATTTTTTCAGTTTTTTTTTCGTGTTTTTTTCGGGTGTGTTTCGGGTTTTTTTCATTACAAGCAAAAAAATCTTGTCCCACTGGCAGATTTTTCTACTTATTTTAAGTGAAAATCTACTTGAAACAGGTGAAAATTGTTGTTTTTTCCAGTGATGAGTCTTGTTTTAAGTGTAATGAGATTTTTTTTACTAAAATGAGACATTTTAACTAGAAATAAGACAAATATTCTTGTTAAGATTTAGAGTTTTTGCAGTGATCCATTTTACTTATCCTGTGAAGGACAGAGTCATATTGATAAGTTCAGAAAAGTGTTTTTTATTGTTGTGTTTTGATGTATTTGATGTAAGCCCAGTGGATATTTAAAGCTTACAGAAGGCTGCATTTAACTGCTGCTATGTCATTCCTGCAGTATTTCTGCAGGTGTTTTGGTCACTGCTATTATTTGTAATATATTATATTATTTGTAATCAGCACAAATTATCTGTCCCCATATGATAAAATCCACCATCCCCCCTGATTTTTTTTTACAACTCGAGTACTGAGGCAGGGGGAATAAAAACCTCTATTCCAGCCCCCCCGCCCCCCCATTCCTGACCTTGCATCCTCTTCCATTTTCTCCAATTTCTCTCCAAATCTCTTTGATATCCAGCATTTCTGACCCGTGGGATTCTGGGTAATGCACACTGGAAGCATGAGGCGTAATTATTTCTAAAAACTGCACTTCTACCCTAATTAGTTCACTCCTCAGAAGTGGGCCTTGCATTATTTACACATCAAGGGGACACACAGGGCGGGACATAAATATTCATTGTTTGTTGACTCGGCCCCCGCTCCCTCGGCTCGGGCTCGGGCTCGGGCTCGGGCTCGGGCTCGGGCGCGAGCCGAGTCGCGAGCCGCTGCCATTGTGACTTCTTCACGCCCGCTCGGGACAGAGTGCTGCCTTGTTGTCCTGTAATTATCTCCACTCATGCTGACAGAACGACACCAGGCCAGAGTTTGGTTTAATAAGTGGACGGCATCCTCATCCTCATCCGTCCGGCCAGATCAGATGAATACGGAGCTGTAATTGTGACCCCGGCCTGCGTCGCAGCTTTTAGTGTCGGGAAATTACAACTTTACTTATCAAGGCCAAAGATGGATCTACAACTCAGTGTCCTCTACCTGTTTGTTTAGTTTTTTTTCTTGTTGGCCCATTTTTTGTTAAATTAGTTAAAAAATAATATGTTCTTCATCCAAGGTTGTATTTGCCACTGAGGCGGAATATGATCAGATGATTTTATTATATTTTTAATCTAGAGTATTAGGGCCAAACTAAGACAAAAAAATTACGAGAATAAAGTCATAATATTTTGAGAATAAAGTCGTAATATTACGAGAATAAAGTTGTAATATATTATAAATATATAAATATAACTTCACAAGATGCTCAATATTCGTCATTTTAACACAGGGAGAAGATGCTCTTCTTGTTAGAGTTCTCATAAATGACCACTTTATTTTCATAATATTACGACTTCATTCTCATAAATTACCACTTTATTCTCGTAATGTTACAACTTTATTCTCTGAATTTTACGACTTTATTCTCTGAATTTTACGACTTTATTCTCTGAATTTTACGACTTTATTCTCGGAATTTTACGACTTTATTCTCGTAATATTATGACTTTATTCTCATAATATTACGACTTTATTCTATTACGACTTTATTCTCGTAATTTTACGACTTTATTCTCGTAATGTTACAACTTTATTCTCGGAATTTTACGACTTAAATCTCGGAATATTATGACTTTATTCTCATAATATTACGACTTTATTCTATTACGACTTTATTCTCATAATATTACGACTTTTTTCTATTACGACTTTATTCTCGCAATATTACAACTTTATTCTCATAATATTACGACTTTATTCTCATAAAATTACGACTTTATTCTCATAATTTTACAACTTTATTCTCGCAACATTACGACTTTATTCTCGTAATGTTACAACTTTATTCTCGTAATATTATTCCTTTATTCTCGTAATATTACGACTTTATTCTTGTAATTTTACGACTTTATTCTCCTAATATTACGACTTTATTCTTGCAACATTACGACTTTATTCTGGTAAATTTACGACTTTATTCTCATTATATTATGACTTTATTCTCATAATTTCCAATTTTTTTTGTCTTAGTTTGGCGCTAATACTCCGTCGTACATAAGTGACCTGTGTGCAACAGAAAATTAAACAAATACCTTTACCAGGTTTATCAAGTGCAGGTTCAAAATACAAATTAATGTGCTGCCTGCTCGGGACATAGTGCTGCCTTGTTGTCCTGTAATTATCTCCACTCATGCTGACAGAACGACACCAGGCCAGAGTTTGGTTTAATAAGTGGACGGCATCCTCGTCCTCATCCGTCCGGCCAGATCAGATGAATACGGAGCTGTAATTGTGACCCCGGCCGGCGTCGCCTGCTTTTAGTGTCACAACAGTAAACAGGGGAAAGCACACTTTGTTCCAGACCGACCGTGACACCGTTTCAGCCGTCTCTTCCCCCGTCTCAAACTTCTTGGTTCTGGGTCGCTTTTAATGAGCAGAGGAATTTTTCTTTTCTTTTTTTTGTCCAAAAGGAATCAGTTGCAGCTGTTATTCAGTGTTTCCTGCTTCTGTTGGTTGCAGAGTAGATTTGCGAGGCTCGTGAAGAGTGCTCTTCCTGTCAAAAGCAGAGTATGAATAGGCCGCTGTGTCTGACCCTGCACCTCGCCAGTCATGCGGCCTTGAGCTCCATTGTCCGCTCCGTACTGTAAGTGTCCAGCGGGAAAACCCTCGTTTGCCTTAAATTCTGCACCCATTGTAGAATTATCTTCAATCCCCCGTTTCCCATTTGATCCCACTTATGCGTGGCAGCATCTGTGTTTGTCACAGGGGGGACGGGGCTGCCTGATAACGTGAATTATCATAATCACTGTCAGCGTTAATGAAGATGCTATCGCTGGAGAATTTAAACACGGTTCCTGCATATTTATGGCAGCGATAAACAAAGAATGCGTGCGGCAAGATGACTGTTATGATTCAAAGGCGAGCCGTGTTTACTGGCTGTAAAATGCGTATTTGGGTTAGTAGATGAGGCGGAGGCGATATCAGGCCAAGATCTGGGTTATGAATGGAAATCCAGCCAGATCGCTGCAAAGTGAAGCCGCTGAGGAAAAGGGGAACCCACCTTGTGTTAACGCCGTCTTAATGTAGTTGGAGGTGCAACAACAGTCGTATAAGGAATGAATGAATGAATGAATGAAGTTTATTCAGTCATGACAACACAAAACACAAAAAAAAACATTGTGCACAGCATTTACATTTCATACAAAACCAAAAATGTGTTGAACAATGACTAAAAAGGCATAGGCTGAAGCAAACTGCTTATAAAATAGGAATGGGTGATATTTTACCGTTTACCGAATGACTAGATTAATGTTGGCATCATTCCAGAATTTAACTCCAGTAATGGAGACACGTCTCCTTTTCATACCTTTTTTAGTTTTTTGTACAGTGAAATTGCAGACACCTCTAAGATTATAGGGAGTTTCCTGAATTGAAAAGAACCTCTGTATTGAGTCAGGGAGCATTTTTGATTTTGCTCTGAACATAATTTGCATGATTTTATAATAACACAAATCATAAAATTGAATAACATGACATGATTTCTTCAACATATTGATGTTAAAGAAAAGAAAACTGCTTAGTCGTTGTTATTTCTTACATCTATTGCTCTTGCGGTTGGTGTTACAACAACTGGACGACATCTGACATGTTTGCACAGTTGGCGGTTGATGTTGGAAAATGAGGTAGTTTATATTTCACCAGTCGGCCCCCGAATAGAGTTCATGAAAGGTCTTGTTTTTTCACACCGACCGTCACTCAGGGTGCTTTCAGACCTCTGGCCCGTTTGTTTTGTTCCGATTCAGGGGATAAATCGATACAGTTGTTCCGTTTCTCGTTTGTGGAGTTTGTGTTCACAAGGCAATAAGGCTGGGGATC
This sequence comes from Cololabis saira, assembly GCF_033807715.1. NCBI lineage: Eukaryota > Metazoa > Chordata > Actinopteri > Beloniformes > Belonidae > Cololabis > Cololabis saira. Next base: position 7,251,953 of record NC_084593.1, on the reverse strand, counting down.
GATTCAAATATCAAGAATCGATTTGATTCCGATTCTTAAGATTCAGAATCGGTTATCACGATCCGATTCGATCCGATATTGATTTGGGTTAGTGTTAATAAAACAGTTTTTTCAGCTGTTGCATGAATGATATGACTGTAGTTATGCAACATATTACTACTAGTATTATATTGAGATTAAACAGCAAGTATTGGCAGCTAATTCAATTCAATTCAATGTAATGACTGACATTACACACCTCTACCTCCTTCATGGGTTGCATTATTATTTAGCATGCAAAGACCCAGTTTAGTTTAATTAGAAAATGTCTTGTTTTATTTAATTGGAAATATAACTTACTGTATGTTTGCAAGTGCTGATTTGCTGATTTTTTTTTCCAGAGATAAAACTTTACATTTTATTATATTTTTTAAAACTTTTTTTCAACTTATTTTACAGAGTTTTGCACTTTATTCATTCATTTTTGGTTTAATAAGAGCAAAGTTTGCACTTGAAGCCCAATGGAGAAAATGTTCAATAAAAAAACAGCATATTTGAAATCATTTCTTTGCCTTTTGTCAATTCACAAAATAATCGTAATCGTAATCGAAAATCGGATTTTGAGAGAAAAAAATCGAGATTTTATTTTTGGGCAAAATCGAACAGCGATAGTGTCGATTATGTTCTCACTACAAATAAAAAAGAACCGTTTCAAGTCTCGAATGGAATCAGGCCGAGACCACCTCTCCTAGGATCTCGGCTCGCTTGTTTTGTGCAGTTTCAGAGCGCGATTGCTGTGTTCACATATACCAAACGTTCCGATCTTTAGGGGGAAACGTTCCCTGTTCCGGAACAACTGCTTGAAACGGGACACGTGTGAAAGCTCCCTCAGACTCCACGGGGGCAGCGACATCTCTTATCAAGAGTGTGCTGAGACGTCTTCAACACTTGAGCATTAACAGCTTATCCAAAAGCCGTGACAAAACAGAAGTCAAACAAAAGGATTGTGTAGCCATCGCTGCACTAGTGGCAGCATGGAGGGATTGGGGGGGTCGTCGTCTAAGAGCAGCCAGAGGAACTTTGGGAATCCTCAAGAGAAATGACTCCAAATATCATGTAATCTACATAAACAATTGATCTGATCACAGGTTTCCCTCGTACCGCCGCTGCATCTGCGTTACATCTAACTATCTAAAGTCTTTTACTCCGACGGGGCAAAGTTTATCCACATGGGGGGTCTGTGGTCTACTGTAATGTGTGTTTATTTTGGTTTCCAGCAGTTGAAAGTGAAACTCCCCGAGCTGCAGTTAGTTTGCTCTACAGTTACGCTCGCTGCACGTCTCTGTGGAAAAGAGCCTCAAGTCAATTTGTAAATGGTTCAATTTCCCCCCGATCTGCAGTCCCGGCGCCGTATACGAAGACCCACAATGCATTTGCTCATCGTGGTGTCAGCGCGCGGCAGGTTGAGCCGCTTCTGCAGAACCGGCACTAGCAGAAAAATAGACTGGGTTTTTGTCTCTTTTCCAGATTTCTTGATAAATTAAGTTAGTAATTTCTATAGATTACTCTTAAATGAGTATAAACAGCTTTCACTTATGAAGGCATGTCTTTCTGTGGGTCATTTTCTTAACCCGCACAAGTCATGTACAGTCATTTTTTATGCATTACTTTTGGCATAAGCCGTAACTTAATGCCTCACCAGCTAAAAATGTACAAAAGTCCAATAAGGAGTTGCTCTTCATTCTGACCGCATAAATACTTTTTGCCTTACGAGTTTAAAAATGACTATCCTTTCTTCAGCTTTTCGATCTTTTTTTAACTACTTTAAGGTATTACTGTTAATGTCTAATGTTTTAAACACACCTTACTCAAGTTAAAGCCTTACCTGAAAAACCTGACTTCATTTCATAAACTGGATGTGAAATAAAATGACTTCCCTCTTTCTGAAAACCAAAGTTTCATTTTAGGCTTAGTTGATTCTGTCCAAACCCGACCGCAATTTAATCTTTCTGTATCAAATAAGAGAAATATTACCTAAATAGAGGAGAAGGATCATGTCGGTAAATCTAAAAACACCAGTTTCATAGTTGGTTATAATCGATAATTTACAATATCACAACGCACACACCGTCTAGCTTTCATGCTTTTCAGTGTCTCATCAAAATGTATCTCTGAATCTTAGAATTTGAATGGAAATAAACATGAAAAATGGGATCAAATAAGAGAATTAAAAGTGAATTTCTTGAATCTTTCTTGATCTTGAATATCACTACTTCATTTTACATTGAGTGAAAGCTTTTAATGTTCCAATAATATTTACAGAATCAGAATTTTGTAAGCAGTCAGGCCACATTAGGGCTGGGCGATATGGACCAAAAGTCATATCTCGATATTTTCTAGCTGAATGGCGATACTCGATATATATCGATATTTTTTCTGTGCCATAATTGGGGTTTCCCCCAAAGCATTATAGCATAGCATCTCTGTTAGCATCTCTGTTAGCTTCATTTCTTTCTGAGGCAAACCCTTAAAAAAACAGTCAGTTTTAATACAAAGCCTCGTGCCAAATGTCACACAGGTTCCTTTGTTAACAGAGGTCTGCACAATATCAAAATGTATAAAACAAATGAAATAATAATAAACTGCCTGCATATATAGAATCAAAATGCTTCTTGAATAAAATAAAACAAATATCCCTTTCCTGCATAACAATTACATTAAAATACACTGTGCAATTAATACAATGTAGACAGTAACAGGCAGACTTTTCCACTGAGGTTGACATTTGTGCAAATAACAAAACATTTGTGCAAATCTCAAATCTTTAAATCGATATAAACGATATTGTCTCGTACCATATCGCGTTTGAAAATATATCGATATATATTAAAATCTCGATATATATCGCCCAGCCCTGGGCCACATTGGGACTCGAGGCTCGAGAAAGCATTAACGTATATATGGACGAAGACTTGGGAAGTTAATATCCACAATATTAATACCAGTAAAGCCTTTTTCAGTCTTTACCTCGGTTGTAACCCTTTTTGTTCTCACAAGCTCGGCTTGTTAGGCTACATTTGTGTCACTGTTTTCAATCTAACCTGGTAAATACTCATGCATTTGTTGTTTAACGCACTTTATTTCTCACGTGTTTAAGTTTCCCAGTTACATAACTCCAGGAAACGTGAACACGTGTGATAACTTTAGCGAAGCACCTCCCAGGATGCGACTGCGTGACTTGGATACTGTGTATCTCATTTTTGCTCAACTCTTACATATTTGTATGGCATAGCTTTGTTTATGCACCGGACCATATGTCAGAAGATTACAAGTAATGCAGTGATGAGTTACAGTCCGCCTGATGACTTTAACAAATGCTCAGGTCCTGCATCTTGACTTTACACACTCTAATATTTACTCTCCTTCCCCGTCTTTTTTTAACCTTTCAAGGCAATATACTAAACTTCACAGTTTCACAGCTTTTTCTTTCTGTCAAACCCTCTCCGGAGTTAGAAAAAGATAAATTTCCCTTCGCAGTGCAGCCTCTTCGTCCTCTGAAACGCAAAAAAAAAAGACAGGAGTGTTTTCTTCTTTGCATTAATCTCAAGGCAGACTGCAGACATTTGGCAGCGTTCTAATGGAAACTGTGGTATTTATTCTCATCCCGCAGGTGGAAATCACGCTACAGGACGTCAATGACAACCCGCCCGTTTTTCCTAATGACATTCTTGATGTGACCATTGAGGAGAATGTCGGAGATGGCTTCAAGATAATGCAGCTAACAGCCACGGATGCAGACATGGTAACGACCCTGAGTTTCTACTGCACTTTTCTCTGCTGCTTTCAGACCAGATCTACTGGGAGTAATCTGAATTAAGAAAATGCTTTAGATTTGTTTTTACAGTGTGGAAACCACCATAGATTCATATACAGTAGATCTATAGGTCAATGCATCTGTCATTATTAGAGTAAAGTTGAAATTAGGGCTGGGGATCGATTCAAATGTCAAGAATCTATTCGATTCCGATTCTTAAGATTCAGAATCGATTATCACGCTTTGATTCGATCCGATTCGATCCGATATTGATTTGGGTTACTGTTAATAAAACAGTTTTTTGAGCTGTTGCATGAATTATATGACTGTAGTTCTGCAACATATTACTACTAGTATTATATTGAGATTAAACAGCAAGTATTGCAGCTAATGATGCTGTAAGGACCAATCAGCTCCCAGAATGCTGATAGAACTGCTTTCAGAAACATCATGTGGGTCAGAATTACCAAACAGATCCAGGGAGGAAACAGAGACGGAGGAAATCGGTTTTATTTTTTCCCCCATTTATGAGAATTTGGTTTTTAACATTTATGCAAATGTAACCCCAAGACAGTATATAAAGCAAAGAAATATAGACAATTTATGCAATTATAACTGAAAACTTTAAACATATTTAAAGGCAAAAAAATGGCACCAGTTATTCTCGTGTCCAACAAAATATTCCTTTTTTGGGCATAAACAAAAAAGTACCAAAAGTTGTAATGTAATGATGAAAAAAATAAATAAAAATAAATAAATAAATCCATCTTTAGACATATGAATCGATTTTTAGGAATTAATATGAGAATCGATTTAAAATCGGAGCATCGATCTTTTTAACAAAGGCCTAGTTGAAATACAGAATCGTGATAGTAATTTTCAAATATTCAGATCTGGATTGTCGTTGAAAATGGAGCATCTTTGTAAGAGATTATGAAGGAAACAGTGTTTATTCATATGTATATATATATATATATATATATATATATATATATATATATATATATATATATATATATATATATATATATATATATATATATATAGTATATTCAGTACCTTTTAAACTATTTCTAAAGTAAAAGTACGGTTGATTGGTTTTCTCCACAAGGCACTTTAGGTCTTGCTAACAACCGAATCGTTGTATAAATGTGCCAAATTTGAGAATTTATCCCAATTTTCATGAAATATTGATGTGTGCAAGTTGACGCTCTCCTTACAGACAAAGGTTCACAAAATATGCACTTACAAAGAATTAGGTATTTATTGCCAATACTTGGTTTGGTGAGTTTTGAATTATGACATCACAAGCTACAGGCACACCCACACATTTGATTGGCGAGTAGACTTAGGCCCCGTTTACACGTAGCAAAAACGGTGGCGTTTTCATGCATTTTGGCCATTCGTTTACACGAAAACGAAGCTCAAAGTCACCAAAAACCATCATTTCTGAAAACTCTGGATGAGTCTAAACCAGGATATGCAGCAGCATCTAAAATGTAATTTTCTGAACTTCATGAGCTGATAACTATGATCCAGCTGCCACTCAGGAATGGTTATTGTGGCAGGGTGGAGGAGCTGCAGCCACTCAGGCTGATGGGACACAGGTGTGTCCCGTCAGCCTCTCCACCCTGCCACAGTTATCATACCAAAATATCAACTACAGACTACAGATATTTTCAAAAATTATAAGCAAGTTTTGTCCCCTTGAATGGTGCTGATATCTGGTCTGGAACATGGACTTTTTGATCAAACTTCCAGCAGCGTCGTTGCTCCGGAGCAAAGACAGTTCTGGTCAGGTCAGGTCGATGGCTACACAGAAATGTGAAGGACATGCTTAACTTTGACATTAATGGATGCTACAATCATTGATAGAATAATGCTATCAGTGATGAATGATCTGCTCCGGAGTGAACTCTCCTCACACTTGACTCGACAGAGTGACAGAGCGCGGCCTTGACGAAAAGAGAAAGCAAAATCCCTCCCAGCTCCGTCTGCTTTTCCACAGCAACACACGCATATCAGCATTTTTCTGGCAGCCATATCTCCATTTTTCTTCTCAAGACACACATGTGCAACAAAATTGCTCCTTTCTCATTTTATGTGTTGACTTTATCTGAAATGTTTGGACCCGGGGCTGTCACACAGTCGCACAGCGGCCAGCCATTGATTTTTTGGCCCCGCCGCTCTCGTAGTCCCCGCCGTGGTTCCCGTAGTTCTCATTAAATCAGCAGCATCACTCTCAATTAGTTAACAGCTCCGTCTTTAGCAGCTTTAGGCAGGACACGGACATTAAATCCTGCAGAGGGGGAAAAGCAGGCCCTGCCGGCAGTAGGAATGGGTGATATTTTACCGTTCATGATAAACCGTCAAAGAAATTACCCACGGTAAGAATTTGTCATCTCACGGTAAAAATGATAAATGAAGGAAGGAAGGAAGGAAGGAAGGAAGGAAGGAAGGAAGGAAGGAGGGAAGGAAGGAAGGAAGGAAGGAAGGAAGGAAGGAAGGAAGGAAGGAAGGAAGGAAGGAAGGAAGGAAGGAAGGAAGGAAAGGGGAGAAGGAAGGAAGGAAGGAAAGGGGAGAAGGAAGGGAGAAAACAAGGTAAGGAGGAAGGAAGGGAGAAAGGAAGGAAGGAAGGAAGGAGGGAAGGAGGGAAGGAAGGAAGGAAGGAAGGATGGAAGGAAAGAAGGAAGGAAGGAAGGAAGGAAGGAAGGAAGGAAGGAAGGAAGGAAGGAAGGAAGGAAGGAAGGAAGGAAGGAAGGAAAGGGGAGAAGGAAGGAAGGAAGGAAGGAAAGGGGAGAAGGAAGGGAGAAAACAAGGTAAGGAGGAAGGAAGGGAGAAAGGAAGGAAGGAAGGAAGGAGGGAAGGAGGGAAGGAAGGAAGGAAGGAAGGATGGAAGGAAAGGGGAGAAGGAAGGAAGGAAGGAAGGAAAGGGGAGAAGGAAGGGAGAAAACAAGGTAAGGAGGAAGGAAGGGAGAAAGGAAGGAAGGAAGGAAGGAAGGAAGGAAGGAAGGAAGGAAGGAAGGAAGGAAGGAAGGAAGGAAGGAAGGAAGGAAGGAAAGGGGAGAAGGAAGGGAGAAAACAAGGAAAGGAGGAAGGAAGGGAGAAAGGAAGGAAGGAAGGAAGGAAGGAAGTAGGGAAGGAAGGAAGGAAGGAAGGAAGGAAGGAAGGAAGGAAGGAAGGAAGGAAGGAAGGAAGGAAGGAAGGAAGGAAGGAAGGAAGGAAGGAAGGAAGGAAGGAAGTAGGGAAGGAAGGAAGGGAGAAAAGAAAGAAAGAAAGAAAGAAAGAAAGAAAGAAAGAAAGAAAGAAAGAAAGAAAGAAAGAAAGAAAGAAAGAAAGAAAGAAAGAAAGAAAGAAAGAAAGAAAGAAAGAAAGAAAGAGACTCATTTAATTGGTTTTTATCAATTCAATTTAATTGGTGTGGTTTAGTATTTAGTATCTTTTAGAGCAGTGATTTGGCTCCAAAGACTGAATGTGGTGATAGATTTATAGTTACAAAGGTTGAGTTGAATTGGTATTTTTTTTATCATTATCGGGATAAATGCCAGAAATTATCGTGATACATTTTTTAGTCCATACCGCTCATCCTAGCCGGCATCTCAAAGAGGTTCTGCAGCGCTTTGTCCAAGCCAAAGGACACAGTTGAAGTGAATGGAAAAAGAGGAGAGAGATTAGAAAGAAGGCACACTGACTCAGATTTAACGTTAACTCATGACGCCACACGTTTTTTTGTGTTTTTATTGCACAGCTGTTGCCTCACTCCTTTCCTTTTGCTGTGAATGTGAGAAAAGGGCACACAAAAGACCCATTTCTGGCTTCTTTTCCTTTTTAATCAAACGCTATTTTGACCGTAAATCAGTCTTTTCAGTCGGGTGGATTTAAGAACATTATTCTCTCTTTTTTTTTTTTTTTTAGCCAAAGCAATCACACTTTAAACCTTTACAGATTTAGCATATGGTATTGAAATCAAAAAGTTGTTCACTTTTTCCTCATATCTGAAGTTATGAATAGTAAAACCCAGAGCTGATGTCCGTTAGGCGAATCTTTCCAGTGCAGATTTGCAGAAAATCAAGCTCTCTCTCTCTTTCTCAGGCACAGATATACATATAAGACTTGATTGGATTATTGCACTTAAGAAATGTAACTCAAGAAAAGCTTCCAAATAGGGACTCGAATGAAATAGAAATGGGTTAAAGAGGACGTAGTGGGGCCTTACTTGGGAATTACGGATTCTAATGATGTTTACCCCAAACTTCAGCGCTGCCATGAATAGATTGCTAAATAGAAGCCTGTACTTCATTCAAACTCTCGCTCGGAGCCAGATACGAGGCGAGCCAAGTCTTTTTGCCCACATCCTTACGCAGGAAACTTAAGTTGCGCTGACACTCAATGTACGGAACGCACTGGAAGCCCTTGTTGAGAAAGCCACATGTGTGAGCCAGCGCGGAGTAGCCAAGAGAGCAAGCTGTTGGCCAGCTGACGGCCCGAATTCAGACATCATTATGATTCCATCCAATTTAACTGCAGCGCTACATGTGGGATTCATGTGTGAGGGGTATTAAAAACGCTGGTTCTACGCATCCGTTTTTCCCCTTTGCCCATTTCCACCCTGGGAAAGGAGGAGGGAACTCCACAAGGTTTTACAGCAAGAGCTATTTAAAAAAAAAAACTAGGCTTCTTTGTCTCAAGTTTTCAAGGCCTCCTTGAAAATGTTTCTCACCTCATCTGAAAGAAATGCGCTGCCTTTTTGTGCTGTTAGGAATGTTTTATTAAAATGCTGACGTGATGTGGAAAATATGTCACACTTTAAACGGAAAAAAAAAAGAATTTCAACAAAAAAGAGCTTTTTTAGCCTCAAAATGAGCGGTAACATGTTCTGGAGGCCAGTGAACCCCATACAAGGATGTTGCTAGACGCCTCCTGCAGCAGCGAGACAGACCCACGCACCGATCTGCAATCAGAGGTGTCTCCGAGCTTTCAGATCTGGATCTTCGTTGAAAATGGAGCATCTTTGTAAGAGATTATGAAGGAAACAGTGTTTATTCATACATATTCATGTGCCAAATTTGAGAATTTATCCCAATAAGTTCATGAAATATTGATGTGTGCAAGTTGGCACTCTCCTTACAGACAAAGGTTCACAAAATATGCACTTCCAAAGAATTAGGTAATTATTGCCAATACTTTTTTTTTTTTTTTTTTCAAACTTTATTTAACAGTTCCAATCACAGTCAGAACATTGACCGTGGACAATACAAAACAGTCAGGCATCAAGGAATTAAATAAACAAATACAGTATGAGACATAAAGTGGATGAAGTGCATAAGTCATTACATAAGTAACATAAATATAATAAAATAAATGAAATTAAATAAAAAGAAAGAAAATGGCAGGACATATATTATATTTCTCCAAATATTTATTCAATTATGTTAACAGTGTGTATACATTTTTTATTATCAATTCTTTTAATACATTCAAGGTAGTTCTTGAAATCAATTTCAAAAACAGGAAAGAAAGGTCGACCTTTGGAAAATTTGGTTTCATGTATGTGGAATTTTGCAATTAGAATAATCAGATTAATTAAGTGTTGCATTTTCCTATCTTTATTGTTATAGTATAACAGTATATCTTTGGCATTCAAATTAATTGGTATGTTGGAATGTGATGTGATGTAAGCTTCAATTTTTTTCCAAAAAATCTGGGAAAAATTACATTCAAAGAAAAGGTGCCTAATAATTATTGCCAATACTTGGTTTGGTGAATTTTGAATTATGACATCACAAGCTACAGGCACACCCCACACATTTGATTGGCGGGTAGACTTAAATGGATAAGTTGATCAGAATTCTTTTGACCAGCGTTGTTGGGAGACTGTTCTGTTTTTTTGTAAATAGAAAGACTCTGCAGTTTCCAACAAATAAGCACGGGCAAATTAGTTTCAAATCGGGTTAAGTGTTTCTAAGTGCCTTAATGAAGGACCTACAAAGGTTGCTCAACAGCAGTCTTTCATGATTGTTATTATTAGCTTCTGAAATGTGATTGGCTGTTACGTAGCCTTTTCTAGTCCTTTCTGCCAGTTGGAAACCTTCAGAACGACCGACAGCTAAAACTTTGAAAATGGTAAACCTTCCACTCGGACAGCGTCTGTAGCTCAAGTTTTTTCTATCATTTTTAGCCTCAAAATGAACGGTAACATGTTCTGGAGGCCAGTGAACCCCATACAAGGATGTTGCTAGACGCCTCCTGCAGCAGCGAGACGGACCCACGCACCGATCTCCAAATCAGAGGGTTTTGTCTCCGAGCTGTCCTCCCTCGTTCTGCAGGAGTGTGTGTGCAGAGAGGAACAGGAAGCGAGCTGCCCGCTGGCGCTCTCGCCTCCGCTACATCTCTCTCCTCGTAGGAATTGTTTGCTCTCAAAAACCAGTCGTCTGCTAAATGAGTTTCCTCCTGCAGCCAGTCTCCCTGAAACCCCACGGCTTAATTGGTCGGCCGCCCACCCAACTCCAACACCCTCCCGTTGCCTTTCGAGAGCCGTAAAAGTCGTCGACCTCTTGAGTCCGGGGTCGAGAGGCCGCCGAGTGTCGCGGTGCGTTTTTTGTGCATTCGAGGTCTCGAGATGGGAATGAAATTAAATGCTCTAAAAAACGAGACGGCAGCTTTACGGGCGCGCGAGAGTGCTCGCAAGAGGTGTCAAAAGTATTCACATTCATTACTCAGGTAGAAGTATAGATACTAGAGTTTAAAAATACTCCTGTAGAAGTTGAAGTATCAACTCAAGTTTTTTACTCAAGTAAAAGTATAAAAGTACTGGTTTCAAAAGTAAAAGTAATGTAAGGGGGAAAAAAGCCATTAAGGACAAAAGCCATTGAAAATGAATGCATCTTAGTATAATGTAAATATATTAAAGCACCATATATGTGTACTATTGAGCATTAACACTTGTGCTGTCTTTGGGTCAAGGAAGGAGGAAGAGAAGAAGGGAGGAAGGGAGGAAGGAAGGAAGGAAGGAAGGAAGGAAGGAAGGAAGGAAGGAAGGAAGGAAGGAAGGAAGGAAGGAAGGAAGGAAGGAAGGAAGGAAGGAAGGAAGAAAAGAGGAAGGGAAGAAGGGAGGAAGGGAAAAAAGAAGGAAGGAAGGAAGAATTAAAAGAAGGAATGAAGGAAGGAAGAAAATAAGGAAATAAGGAAGGAAGGAAGGAAGAAAATAAGGAAATAAGGAAGGAAGGAAGGAAAAAAGGAAGGAAGGAAGAAAGAAAACAAGGAAAGAAGGAAGGAAGGAAGGAAGAAATGGAGAAAAGAGGAAGGGAAGAAGGTAGGAAGGGAAAAAAGAAGGAAGGAAGGAAGAATTAAAAGAAGGAAGGAAGGAAGGAAGGAAGGAAGGAAGGAAGAAAACAAGGAAAGAAGGAAGGAAGGAAGGAAGGGAGAAAAGAAGGAAGGAAGGAAGGAAGGAAGGGAGGAAGGAAGGAAGGAAGGAAGGAAGGAAGGAAGCAAGGAAGGAAGGAAGGAAGGAAGGAAGGAAGGAAGGAAGGAAGGAAGGAAGGAAGGAAGGAAGGAAGGAAGGAAGGAAGGAAGGAAGGAAGGAAGGAAGGAAGGAAGGAAGGAAGGACAGGAGAATTAGGTCATTTTGACCCAAAGACAGTACTAGGGTTAACATGTGTTTCAGAGAGCAGGAGATATGATGACTAGTTGCCTATAAGTATTGTAATGGTGCAAAAAGTCAAACTTCAGAGGCATGTTATCATTTATCCTAACCTTTATTGGAATGTACATCCAAGTTTAGTTGCAGGAATCTGAGGGAACGGATGTAAGAACAAAACTGGACAAGAACATCTGAAACAACCACAACCAAATTCACTCTATCCGGATGGAGCAATTTAACTGGATAGTTTCTTTTTAAAGGCTGAAAGGAAATAGAGTAACGAGGCTGTTTTTAAAATGTTAGGAGTAAAAAGTACAGATAATTGCGTGACAATGTAAAGAGTAAAAGTAAAAAGTCGTCTGCTAAATGAGTTTCCTCCTGCAGCCAGTCTCCCTGAAACCCCACGGCTTAATTGGTCAGACGCCCACCCAACTCCAACACCCTCCCGTTGCCTTTGGAGAGCCGTAAAAGTCGTCGACCTCTTGAGTCCGGGGTCGAGAGGCCGCCGAGTGTCGCGGTGCGTTTTTTGTGCATTCAAGGTCTCGAGATGGGAATATTCAGTGAAATTAAATGCTCTTAAAAACGAGACAGCAGCTTTACGGGCGCGCAAGGTGCTCGCCAGCGTTCACGACCGGCGCAGGTCTGTGTGTGTGTTGGACGTCGGCCGAGGACAGACCCCCTGCTCAGACTCTCCCACCTCCATCGCTCTGCCTTTGAACCCTATCAGAAAATTAATTGGGAAACCATGGGTGTTGGGTTTCCGGACCGCAGTGCAGGTGGCTAATGGGATTGCCAGATCTGGACCCGCTGATTGACGACAGCAGGTCCTTAGATGAGCAGAACCTCATTCTGTCCTCCTCGTCCGTCTGCCTGTTTCTTTTCTTCTTCATTTTCTCTGCCGGGACCTGGAGCTCAGACGGGGTCTCTGGTAATCCAATGAGAGTCAAAAAAGGCAGGCACTTTATCTGGTGTTTGACAAAAATCGAAAAAAAGAAGTGCACGAGAAAGAGATAAGACCTAGTCATGAACTCAGCCTGACGATATGGACTCTGAAGGTTTTGGCAAACGTCTAAATGCTCAGCCCGACTGTAAGACTGTAAAAAAGAAAGACAGGAGAGCGGAAAATGTTTCTTTTTTTATTTTTCAAGCAAAAGGCAGAACTTTATCTTCTGTTGAATCAAGCCAAACTGTTTTAAGACTAATTGGGTAACATGCTAAATCATCTACTCCACATGCACACAAGTTTTTATCGTTTTCTGCTCAGTGCTCCGCCGGCAGGATGCCAGCGCCGTGCATGGCTTTAACAGACTGCCCCTATGAAAAGTTTCAGTTCATTTCAGCCAGCATGTAATATAGATTAGACGCCTGTCCGCTTAAAACCATTTTCAAAAATGAATGTCAGAATTATCCGCCTTCAAACAACAGCAAGCATGTTGTATACTGAACCGTCGGGTGAATGGAGACGTTAATAAGAGACTCCTTAAACACGAACGAAAACTACGTTTTATTGCACCGAGCGTCGCCTTGGAAATGAGCAGGAAACTCGGTTTGATTGACATATGGTGGGCGTGTCCCCGAGCAACATGGCCAGTACGAAGAAAAAGAGGCTTCGGAACCGCTTTCTCAGAAACCAGGGGGTCACGCCCATTGGTTTTTATTCTATGGTCAAGTCTTTGACCGCTGGACTGCGGCTGAGCCAGTTCATGCACGGAAGACGAGCTGGCAAGAAGTCAGGGGGTTGTAGAAGAGAAGAGAGGTTCGCTTTTAAACGCTTCTCATATTGACTGTGTTTACATGCATCAATAACCCTTTTAAAACCCTGAATATTGGCAATAACCCGAATTTGCACGGCCATGTAAACACCAATAACTCCTTTGAATAACCCGAATTTGCTCATATTCGGTGTGGCAGGGTGGAGGAGCTGCCACTCAGGCTGACGGGACACAGGTGTGGCCCGTCAGCCTCTCCACCCTGCAGCCTTATAAGGGTCAGACTGAAGCTGAAGCGGGGGAGTGATGCTGTGCTTGTGCACGTGTGGGTGTTTGCTTCTGGCGAAATAAAAGGGTTCTGCACTAAAAAAAAACTCCCTTATAAGGCTGGCAGGGTGGAGAGGCTGACGGGCCACACCTGTGTCCCGTCAGCCTGAGTGGCTGCAGCTCCTCCACCCTGCCACATTCGGGTTTTTAAAAACCCGAATGTGAGCCCTGGGTTACTCCTTTTAAAACCCGAATATTCGGTCATGTAAAAGCCAAACGGAATATCCCCAACAAACGGAACATGAATTTGTTTTCTGCACATGCTCTGTTCACAAGGAATCCGGGTCTTTTGAGTCCAGGAAGTTCTTATAAACACGGAGAAACACAAGACCAGGAGGAGACTAATCACTTCATAAATGTAATGAAGGATATGAACATTTCTGCATTTGTAGACGGTAGAAAGTACCGGGATAGCGAGATTTAAAAAAAGGTGAGCGAAAAGTTGCGTGAAGCAGCATTTGTTTTGAATTTGGATACAGGAAGAAGAAGCAGAAATGACGGTAATTGCGTCATGATGTTCTCCGCGCGTCGCTGGTTTGATCCAGATATCTCAAATGATTAATTACCATGTAAACAGAATATTCCGAATGTTTCAGTAACCGGAATATTAGCAATAACCCGAATTTTGACTGCATGTAAACGTAGTCATTGACACCGATCTTATTTGTGTGGCAATAGCGCGGCGTGTCCTTAAATCATCAGACATGCGATTTCCACGTCATCTCAAAGCCTTGGACCAAACTCGTAACCTTAGTTATCCATCAGCGCTTCGCTGAGGAAGCACTTCTGGTAAGATCTGATCCCTGTGGGCTCGAGACACAACACGCCCTCCGCTGACTTTAAGACCAACTACAATGCTTATGCGGTATATTCCCGAATGATGTGTCTTTGAAACACAGGGTTTGAGGGGACGGCAGAGGCGTTAACGTATAATCTGGGTCATTTTACGTTCAAGTCAACATGGCATGCTAAAAAATCTGAAGCAACATGTTTTCACACTCAGAGCTTTTGATTTGACACCCAAATATATGCTTTCAAGCTCCTCTCGTCCCATTTTATCTCCTCTTTTATGTAGCTTTTACCACTTTTGGAGACAGTCGAAATGATATAAAATACAGCAGTCAACGTTTAAAGTGGATCAGAAACACATTTCCGTGTTATCTGAGAGTTTTGAACAATATCCGAGCTTGTCTTGGGACGGCTTTAATGACATGTTTTTGATCCACTGCAAATGTTGACCACTGCACTTGCGTGACATTTGATCAAACGTTAAGCTTTTTTAACAGCTAAAATTTATTTGCTTAATGTCATGTGCTCCTTGGTGAATGTGAGACCAAGATGTTAAAAGATAATGTTTGCCAGCGTCTGTCAACAAGAGCCGAGTCGGATTTCACAAAACTTGGAAGTGTCGGGATTCAGTTATTGTAGATATTCAGGACATTTGAAGGTTTATGTGAGACTATAGAAACTTCTGATTATTGTGGAAGTACTATGCATAAAAGAAGCAAATGCATGATTATTAAAATAATGCCCAGCAGAAACTGCTTCCAAACTACATTCAGGACCTGTTCCAGATAAAAGAAACCCGCTATGACCTGAGGGGGAAACTCATGTTTGAGATGACGACAGCAAGAACTAATATTAAAAAGAGATGTACATCAATTAAGGCTAGAGAAATTTGGAATAGTTGTGATAACGACCTAAAAATGTGTAGTTATATCTTCAAGTTTAAGGAAATGTTTAAAGAAAATACTGTAAATAAATATAAAACACTATGGGCCAAATCCACAAAGAATACATTGCGCCCGCAAACAGCGCTGTGAATTGCACCGCATTTGCGCCCGCAATTTGCCCCGCTTTAAGGTCCTATTCACAAAAGATTTAGCTCTAATGATATACCGGCGCAAACACGCCCATAAAGTTTTGGAGTTGAGTGCAATTTTCTGACGGTAATTCATGTTCTGTGTTTTGCTACACACACCTACAGGTCAGCTGTTAAACACACACATTCTAGATGTATATGTTTATATGGTGGAAATGTTTGTAATAAAGCAGCCCCTTTACTGTATGGATGAATCCTGAGCTCCGTCCTGATATTTTTATTTTTAAATCCGAGATAAGTCCACAACCCCACTTGATCTGACTGTCTACAGTCATGTCTGAATGTAGATTTCACCCTTAATATCATTCAGTATCACACAGGCTTGAATGATATTGAAGAGAGAGAGAGAAACAGAGACAGAGGGGGAGTGAAGCCTGAATTATGGTTCTGCGTTAAATCGACGCGTCGCCTACGCCGTAGGGTACGGCGTAGGCGACGTGCACCGTACGGTGCGTGTCTCCGCATACCCTACGGCGTAATATCTGCGTTGGTGTAACGCGGAACCATAAATCAGCCTTGAGGAGTGAGTTTGCGCGCAGTTAATATACGCTTCTGAAACACGGTATTTGCTCCAATATTTTTGCGTGTGGCAAATAGCGCTGGCCTTTGTGAATTAGACGGTTTTTTCAATGAGGTTTATTTGCATAGAAAGGGGGCAATTTTGCGCTGAATGTATGAATATTACCTAATTTACATGCATGCATATGGCACAGGCGCACCATGACGCTATTCGCTTGGCAGCGCAGTTTGTGGTGCAATTCGCCCTTTGCGGGTGCTTTGTGAATTAGACGCTCTCTTTTTGTCTCATTTGCACCGGTTTAGCGGCCGCAAAAGCCGCGCAATTCTTTTGTGGATTTGCCCCTATAATTATAAAGTATACTATCTAAAACATTCTAGAATGTGAAACGTCAATTTTATATTTTGTCTTCTTTATGTATTGTTTGTTTCCACGGAGTAAAGTTAATGTCTCATATTTAAGCTGATCATAAGAAAAAAGTGTAGGCACTATAAGCTACGGCTTCAGCTACACCTTTTCGGCAAAAGAAATGTTTTTTTTTTTACCTTTTCATCTTGTTCTGCAAAAAAGTGTGTACAAGCCGAAATAACATAACATAAAAAGCTTAATGGAGCGAGTCTTTATCAGACCTTCTGTTGTTCTGGTGGGATCAAAAAGCAGCTCGTACTCACACACATCAGGCCAAGCTGAAAGAGTTTCTTTTAGCTTAACCGTAACCGGATCCAGCGAATGTCAGTAGCTTTTTGAAGTTGCTTTGCCTTTTTTTTTTTCTTTTGGCAGAAGACACACGGAGACAGTTGTCTGATCTGTCTTTGTCCCCGGCACAAATATAAACGTCAAGGGCCTGTCGTCAGGCTCATTCACTTGTCATATCACGTTTAGTGCTCCTCTCTTATTCCAAAGCCTCTCGCTGCAGCCGCCACATGCGCCGCGGCGCTGCTACGTGTCCGGGGTAACTGGGGATCCATTAGTTGGGTTTGCTAGAGGAAAACTGGAGCGGCCAAAAGTTCAAAGACCTTCAGCAAACAGGTCTCGGTGGAATATCGCCATTCAGCTTATGCTTCTTACTTTTTTCTCATGTCATTTAATCTGTTTAAAACGGGTTTGGCTTGATCGGCGGCGGCGGGGAAGTGGGTGACGGAACGGCCATAAACTTCTTCTGAGTTGAACTTTGTTCAAGAAAAACTTTGTGAACCAAGAACTGTTTTGTCATGCACACTTTTGCATGAGAGATTATTGGTTTCAGTCAGTGTTTTTTTTTGTTTTTAATAAATAACAGTTGTTTTTTAATGATCTACTTTCTTTTTCTCCAGAGTTTTTGGCAGGGTTTTAGTTTAAACTGTCAAAATAACCCCAGTGCTTTAAGAAAATGCTCTTATTTCTTCATAAATATCACAAACGAACACGCTGCTACACTGGAGGTGAAGCCCAGCAGCTTCCTGTTAGCAGCTTATCATCTCGTTACATACTCCACTCTTTATCCCTTCCTTGTTTTTTTTCTTGTTCTTTTTTTAATTAACCGTCTCTGGAAAAAAAAAAAACCTGTGAAAGGTTTTTTCTTTTTTTCTCTTTTTTTCTTTTTTCTCTTTTTTTTCTTCTTTTTTTCCCTTTTTTCCCTTTTTTCTCTTTTTTTTAAAAGAACTAATAACTAATATTTTTTTTAATTAACCGTCTCTGGAAAAAAAAAAAACCTGTGAAAGGTTTTTTCTTTTTTTCTTTTTTTTTTCCCTTTTTTTCTTTTTTTTCTTCTTTTTTTTCCTTTTTTCCCTTTTTTTCTCTCTTTTTTTCTCTTTTTTTTCAAGAACTAATAACTAATATTTTTTTTTTAATTAACCGTCTCTGGAAAAAAAAAACCTGTGAAAGGTTTTTTCTTTTTTTCTCTTTTTTTCTTTTTTTCTTCCTTTTTTCTCTTTTTTTTCTTCTTTTTTTTCCCATTTTTCTCTCTTTTTTTCTCTTTTTTTTCAAGAACTAATAACTAATAATTTATTTTTTAATTAACCGTCTCTGGAAAAAAAACCTGTGAAAGGTTTTTTCCTCTTTTTTTCCCTTTTTTTCTTTTTTTTCTCTTTTTTTTCCTTTTTTTCCCTTTTTTTCTCTTTTTTTTCAAGATCTACTTTCTTTTTCTCCAGAGTTTTTGGCAGAGTTTTAGTTTAAACTGTCAAAATAACCCCAGTGCTTTAAGAAAATGCTCTTATTTCTTCATAAATATCACAAACGAACACGCTGCTACACTGGAGGTGAAGCCCAGCAGCTTCCTGTTAGCAGCTTATCATCTCGTTACATACTCCACTCTTTATCCCTTCCTTGTTTTTTTTCTTGTTCTTTTTTTAATTAACCGTCTCTGGAAAGAAAAAAAAAACCTGTGAAAGGTTTCTTTCTTTCATTCTGAACGAGTAGGTAGCTTGATCTGCAGACGAGACACGCCAACCTCTGGCGAACAATCTGATTTGCTGCCTGATAGTTTCTTTGATGTTTGCATTTTCCCGGTGCTCTTCCTCTCTGTATCTAGCGGATCTACAGTACAGTCATGTGAAAAAAGAAAGTAAACCTTTTTAATTCCAAGGTTTTACTTATCAGGACATAACAACAATCATCTGGTTCCTACCAGGACTTAAAATTAGGTAATTACGGCCTCAGCTGAACAAAAGCACATGACATACCACCCCGGCCTATTATTTATTTCACAAAAAACAAATGAAAATGCAGAAACAGTGTGTGCAGAAGTGAAATATCCTGAAGCTGCTTCCATATACGTTACAAAGATAAATAAAAGCCAGATCCTGCTAATCAAACACACTTGATTTATTGACCAGCAGTGAGTTCCTCTATCAAACATACGTTTTATCCATTTGTTGCTCCGGAGGATTCACTCGTGTGTTAACGCAGTGCCAAGGAGGAAAGACATCAGCAATGACCTTGAAGCGTTGCATCAGTCTGAGAAGGATTTTTAGACCTTTTCCAAAAAATGTGGACTCCATCATTCCTCAGGGGGAAAAAGATTACTCACAAATGGAAAAGATTCAAGCCAATCTTTCCTGGCGAGGATGTCCAAGCATTAAATATCAACATTTTTTGCCAGGCCTGGCTCGCGTGCAAAATTTGGTGACTTTTGGGTAGGGGTGTAACGATACATTAATCTCACGATACGGTACGATACACGATATTGAGGTCACGATAACGATACATTATTATAGCAGTATTTTTTTAACAACCTTGAATGAGGAACATATGACTGGAAAAAAATTGTCTTTTATTTGTAAGACACAAAATACAAAACAATGCTGTACGTTTGCACTATTGTTCCAGTTTGTAATGCTTTATAACTGTTTAAGTTTTAAAGAGAAAGCCAGGACAACCATTTTCCACAAACTGAACTAAAAGTAAATGTCAGGTTTGCATTAAGCATCTTCAGTTTCATACAAGTACAAATATTTAGCCACAAACTGAATAGTTTCTCTCATGTATGATTTGACTTTTTTCTTTTCCAGAAATTTAACAACTAAAATTAAATAAATAAAAGTAAATAAATACATACAATTTTACATCATAAAAAAGATTGATTCATCACCTTATAAGTGTAAGAGGAGATTTATTTTTGTTAAGGTTATTTTGGTAATTCAGGGTTCATTATTTTATAAATATATTCTTTATATTCTGATGTAAATCAGGGACTATAATGACAGTAGTCAGTTTATCTGTAGTGATTAGTCTGTTTTAGATTGGGCGGAGTGATACGCCACAGTACGGCACTAGGTGCTGTGTTGATGTTCTAAAATCCTACACTGTTGAGGGACATTAAAGTACACTGGAACTCAGCAGAAGTTTCCCCGTGTTTATCCTACTCACCACCCCAAAAAGGTTTAATTTAATAAGGTAAGGCTTAACTCTACACCAGCCTTACATAAGTAAAAGTTCAGAGCTCAAAACCTGCAAGAGTCCCATGATCGGGACCAAAACGGGACTAGTTTCTTCTGAGCGGAGGAAGATTTTGGTCCGCGGGTCGAGGCGCGGTCGGATGTGCGTTACTAGTCAACACAATATATTAACATTAATAACCCAATATCGCGATACAGTTTGTCACCTCCGCGACACGTATCGGGACGTTTTTGTATCGCGAAATTTTGTGGCACGATATATTGTTACACCCCTAGTATTGGGGCACGTTTAGGGGGGCAAGAAGTCATTTCGGCAGAAAAATAAAAATAACGAGAAAAACTAAAGAAATTCCTACAGATACAATAGGGCCTTCGCACTGTCAGTGCTCAGGCCCTAATAACTAAAAGCTTGATTATTTACCTCATCCTACAATCATAGATCTCTGACTTACGCTTGGTTTTCTGTTTTCTTTCACGCCAGGGCCCCAACGCTCTGGTGACGTACACCATCATCAGCGGGGCGGACGACAGCTTCCGTATCGACCCCGAGTCCGGAGACCTGATCGCGACCAAGAAGCTGGACCGGGAGCGCCGGTCCAAATATTCCCTCCTGGTGCGAGCGGACGACGGAAAACAGTCGTCCGACATGAGGCTGAACATCACGGTCAAAGACGTGAACGACCACACACCCAAGTTCTCCCGGGCAACGTATTCCTTCGACATCCCCGAAGACATGGCACCAGGTGAGGTCACTGACCGGTAGGGATGGGCGGTATCGACAAAAGAATGTATCACGATCATTTCTGGCATTTATCCCGATAACGATAAAAATTATGATAAAAAAAATACCAATTCCACTCCACCTTTTTAACTATCTTTTAAATCTATCTCGCTCTCAGATCCGCCATGTTTGATACACAAAAACATCATCAACGGGAATTTATCTTTCTTTCTTTCTTTCTTTCTTTCCTTCTTTCCTTCTTTCCTTCTTTCTTTCTTTCTTTCTTTCTTTCTTTCTTTCTTTCTTTCTTTCTTTCCTCCTTCCTTCCTCCCTCCCTTCTGTCTTTTCTCCCTTCCTTCCTTCCTTCCTTCCTTCCTTCCTTCCTTCTTCTCTCCCTTCCTTCCTTCCTTCCTTCCTTCCTTCCTTCCTTCCTTCCTTCCTTCCTTCCTTCCTTCCTTCCTTCCTTCCTTCCTTCCTTCCTTCCTTCCTCCCTTCTTTCCTTCCTTCCTTCCTTCCTTCCTTCCTTCCTTCCTTCCTTCCTTCCTTCCTCCCTTCTTTTCTCCCTTCCTTCCTTCCTTCCTTCCTTCCTTCCTTCCTTCCTTCCTTCCTTCCTCCCTTCTTTCCTTCCTTCCTTCCTTCCTTCCTTCCTTCCTTCCTTCCTTCCTTTCTTCCTTTCTTCCTTACTTCCTCCCTCCCTCCCTTCCTTCCTTCCTTCCTTCCTTCCTTCCTTCCTTCCTTCCTTCCTTCCTTCCTTCCTTCCTTCCTTCCTTCCTTCCTTCCTTTCTTCTCTCCCTTCCTTCCTTCCTTCCTTCCTTTCTTCCTTCCTTCCTTCCTTCCTTCCTTCCTCTCTCCCTTCCTTCCTTCTTCTCTCCCTTCCTTCCTTCCTTCCTTCCTTTCTTCCTTCCTTCCTTCCTTCCTTCCTCTCTCCCTTCCTTCCTTCTTCTCTCCCTTCCTTCCTTCCTTCCTTCCTTCCTTCCTTCTTCTCTCCCTTCCTTCCTTCCTTCCTTTCTTCCTTACTTCCTCCCTTCTTTCCTTCCTTCCTTCCTTCCTTCCTTCCTTCCTTCCTT
The DNA here is from genome assembly GCF_033807715.1 of Cololabis saira. Taxonomy (NCBI): domain Eukaryota; kingdom Metazoa; phylum Chordata; class Actinopteri; order Beloniformes; family Belonidae; genus Cololabis; species Cololabis saira. Next base: position 7,230,423 of record NC_084593.1, on the reverse strand, counting down.
CCTTCCTTCCTTCCTTCCTTCCTTCCATAAATCAGTTTTACACAAAAACTTCATCAACGGGAATTTATTGTTTTTACCGTGAGATACAAATTCTTACCGTGGGGAATTTTTTTGACGGTTTATCGTGAACGGTAAAATATCGCCCATTCCTAGTGTATATATATATATATGTGTATATATATGTATATATATATATATATATATATATATATATATGTGTATATATGGCACCAGGTGAGGTCACTAACCAGAGCGTCCGGTTCCAGTGTAAACACGCATGGACGCGTGGAACAGCCGTGTTATTCTCCTGCTAAAGCTCTCAGACCAAACCCAGACAGCTCCAGGGGCAGATCTCTTTTTATATTTGTTTTAATACATTTTTATAAGAGAGCTGTAGCTTTTCCCAGAAGCTCTGCATTGTCCTCAAAGGGAAAATCAAGGAGTTTAGTAGGGGCAAAAGGGCCATGGCTGATATTTGATTTATGTGGAAATCTATCAGCAATAAGCAGGATTTACGGCCGTCCTGAAAACCGTTTGGCACAGTTTTGTCATCCCGCGCACCGGGGCGTCCAGCGAGGATGCAATCAAGATAGAATCACGCAAAGTACTAATAAAACACTTAATAATGAGCTGCCTGCTCAGTTGCAGCATTAAAAACTTGTGTTTAAGTCATCGGTTTAATACCGGTGGATTTTTTTGTTTTTTTGTTTTTTGAAAATAAAACATTCCAAATGAGAAAAATGAGTTTTCTTAGTAGCCGGCTGAGCAACCACTGGGTTACTGGTATTAATAAACTGCTCTTATAGCCAGTACTGCAGTTGTAAAAGAAAATCAGGGGGGATGGTGGATTTTATCATATGGGGACAGATAATTTGTGCTGATTACAAATAATATAATATATTACAAATAATAGCAGTGACCAAAACACCTGCAGAAATACTGCAGGAATGACATAGCAGCAGTTAAATGCAGCCTTCTGTAAGCTTTAAATATCCACTGGGCTTACATCAAATACATCAAAACACAACAATAAACAACAGTTTTCTGAACTTATCAATATGACTCTGTCCTTCACAGGATAAGTAAAATGGATCACTGCAAAAACTCAAAATCTTAACAAGAATATTTCTCTTATTTCTAGTAAGAATCTAAAAATCTCATTACACTTAAAACAAGACTCATCACTGGAAAAAACAACAATTTTCACCTGTTTCAAGTAAATTTTCACTTGAAATAAGTAGAAAAAGATTTATCTTCTCATTACAAGCAAAAGAATCTTGTCCCACTGGCAGATTTTTCTCCTTATTTCAAATGAAAATTTACTTGAAACAGGTGAAAATTGTTGTTTTTTCCAGTGATGAGTCTTGTTTTAAGTGTAATGAGATTTTTTTACTAAAATGAGACATTTTAACTAGAAATAAGACAAATATTCTTGTTAAGATTTTGAGTTTTTGCAGTGATCCATGTTACTTATCCTGTGAAGGACAGAGTCATATTGATAAGTTCAGAAAACTGTTTTTTATTGTTGTGTTTTGATGTATTTGATGTAAGCCCAGTGGATATACTTAAAACAAGACTCATCACTGGGAAAAAAAACAACAATTTTCACCTGTTTCAAGTAGATTTTCACTTAAAATAAGTAGAAAAATCTGCCAGTGGAACAAGATTTTTTTGCTTGTAATGAGAAGATAAATCTTGTCCCACTGGCAGATTTTTCTACTTATTTCAAGTGAAAATTTACTTAAAACAGGTGAAAATTGTCAAATAAGTTATTTTTCTGGTGATGACTCTAAATGTTGAAATAGCAGTAAAACCACATTCATTGATGAAATGACATAAGGGATGGAAAGGAGGGATGGCAGTTTTACAGGGGGGATGATTTGGACCGTTTTTATTTCAGGGGGGATGCCATCCCCCCACATCCCCCCTCAACTCCAGTACTGCTTATAGCCGCCCCTGCACTCGTTTTATACTGCAAAAGTGTAAAAGTGGTACATTTTTTAACCCTCAGGCTCCATCGTGGCTGCGATCCTGGCCGGCGACTCGGACTCGGGGGTGAACGGAGAGGTCACGTACTCGCTGGAGGAGGACGACGAGGACGGGACGTTCCTGCTGAACCCGGTGACGGGGGTTTTCAACGTGACGCGGGCGCTGGACTACGAGACGCAGCAGTACTACATCCTCACGGCGCGGGCGCAGGACGGCGGCGGCCAGGCCAGCACGGTCAGGGTCTACTTCAACGTGCTGGACGTCAACGACAACCCGCCCGTCTTCAACACCACCGTCTACAGCACGTCTGTGTCTGAGAGTCTGCCGGCCGGCTCCAGCATCATCACGGTCGGAGCCAGCGACGCTGATGACGGTACGTATGGATGTAAATACAGGAAAAACTGGTCACATTAGTTTAGTTTAGTTTAGTTTATTGTTTTGCACAGTTTTAAAAATATACAGGAAATATCAAATATAAATACTATAGGTGCAGGAAGAGGCAAAAAACCCAATGGGCTTATTTGAAGCCTCCACCAAAGATATTAAAATTGCATGTGTTATAAAGAACACAAGATTAACATACAAAAACAAAAAGTATAACTACACAAAAGTGATGACAAACTAATAATGCAATATATAGATAATAATAAAGAACAAAGACAAAAAAATAAGTGTGTGTGAGTGTGCATGGGATATTGTTTTTACAACTTATATTACTTATATTGACTCAGAAAATAAGACGGTACATGTCACTATGAGTGAAACACAAAAAAAGAAAAAGAACATGGATACATGTACAATAATACATTGGGAAAACAGTTACAAAACAGCAGTCAAGTTCCTTCAAACGTCTTTTGTAACATTTCAAAGAGGGAGAGTCTTTACCAGGTGGGAAAAATCATTCCACAATTTAGTCCCTAAATCTCACCGAAAATTGACTTCTGCATTACATTTCATTTCATTTTATTCTTTATTTCATTCAAAAAATAAAACAAACAATTCAACTTACAAATACAAACTCAAATGTTAAATAAATTGTGAATGAAAAGGGAGCAGAAAGAAGAAAAATCTTATCTAATCTGCCCATTTTTCCAAGAAATAAATTCACAAATAACATAAGTTTAAAATTTAAAAAACAACAACTAAGTAAATACAAAAATAAAATAAAATAAAGTAACCGCCGTCTATGTTTATGTCTAACATATTTCATTACAGGACTGTCTCAGAAAATTAGAATATTGTGAAAAAGTTCTTTATTTTCTGTAATGCAATTAAAAAAAAAAAAAATGTCATACATTCTGGATTCATTACAAATCAACTGAAATATTGCAAGCCTTTTATTATTTTAATATTGCTGATTATGGCTTACAGTTTAAGATTAAGATTCCCAGAATATTCAATTTTTTTGAGATAGGATTCTTTCCTGTATCTTTTTAGATCAATGTATTTTAGTATCCAATAATCCACATATTCTTTAGATATCTTGTTTTTGAGTACCATGCATCATTATTTATATGTTTCCAGCCTTATTTTTTGAATATACTTCATTTTTGTATTACTATATCAGGTTTACACAGATGGATCAAAAATGACCCGTTTATCCAAGTATGATTTAAAGATAAATGAAGGCATATAATAACAATATTTTTCTTCAAATAACTATTTTAGTTGTGATTTGGACCAAACGTTCATAAAAGTAACTTTTGAAACATGTTTATTTCTCACTTTGGAACACACAAATACATCCGACAATAGATAACTAAAAATAAAATGATGCGTTGACCAAAGTACAATAAAATAGAACTGATAGTGGTCTCCTCTTGTCATCAAAATGTATGAAGTGCCGGATATCTTCATATCTCCTGAGCCTAGGGTTGCCACCTTTCAGAAATAGAAATAAGGGACGCCCTGATTTCAGCAGCGCAGGAGCCAAAAAAAAAAAAGCCCCAAAACTTCTAAACTGAATAAAAATGTGTTTATTTTATATGAAAAAACAAAATGCTTTGATTTAAAGTTTAAAATGCTTTAATAGCATTGAACTTTCATGACTGTAGAGACAGCCAACCATACTAGCAACTGAAATAGCCTCCTATGCTACGTATGTCCACATCAGCCCAGATGTATAATATACATACATAGGTGAAGAATATGGTGTAAAAGTTAATTTATTTCAATAATTCAACTAGAATATGGTGTAAAAGTTAATTTATTTCAATAATTCAACTAGAATATGGTGTAAAAGTTAATTTATTTCAATAATTCAACTAGAATATGGTGTAAAAGTTAATTTATTTCAATAATTCAACTACAATATGGTGTAAAAGTTAATTTATTTCAATAATTTAACTAGAATATGGTGTAAAGTTAACTTATTTCAATAATTCAACTAGAATATGGTGTAAAGGTTAATTTATTTCAATAATTCAACTAGAATATGGTGTAAAAGTTAATTTATTTCAATAATTCAACTAGAATATGGTGTAAAAGTTAATGAAAATACGGGACAAATCGCGTCCCATATTAGTTCAATACGGGACGCAACATTTTTTTCTCAAATAAAGGACAATTCCGTATTTTACGGGACGGGTGGCAACCCTACCTGAGCCCCATAGTGGACAGGCCCCTGGGAAGATTTCAAGTGCCCTAAAATCTGTCCCTTCTTTTTTAGGGGTAGTGAAGAAAAGCAGGGGGAGTATTGGGATTGGGCCTAAGAATATGAAGATTGAATTGCATCTGCATATAACTTTTAGGGTCTGTGTATTTGACCAGTAAAATGAATTTCACGCGGTCTCAGCCGAGCAACCAGACGGATGATGTCACTTCATCTTCCAGGGAACCGGCCAATCAGACGCTGACAAAAGCAGCTGATATCCTTATTAATCCACTGCACTTTTGTGCAGATATCACTTACTAAAATGTCCAGTGAATTGATATGACAACCATTAAACGCCACTTGTTGAACAAAAATCTGATGCAAAGCATATGTGGTGCCGGTTTTTACTCCGTACAGTGTTTGAAATGACTTCCTAAAGAGATTTACGTCTGGTAAGAGCTGGTTTAACGCTGCTATATTCAACAATATATGGCATTCTTGGAAGATAAATGTCACCAGTGAAGTATTTTTAAAAGTTTTTGATTTATCAACCATACCAACTAAATCTTGGAGGTGTCCCAGGGATTCAGTTTATTACAAAAACAGCTCACAATGTACGCTTAAAGCAGCAATGTACGTTTTATTTCATAAATGAAGTGTGAGAGGATTAATATAATGCTGGCCTGTCACTTTGTTTGGACAGTTGGTTACACAGAAGCTCCCAAACCTATATTTTATCCCTCCCTTTCTTAAAGTTGTGCTTGGAAGACTTAATCAAATGCTGCATCCTGGGCCGTGTTATTAAACGGCTTGAGTTATTTCTTGCGTTTCAGTTGGTGGATTTGCGTGATTGTGAAAGCACCGTGTGGTATTTGAACAGTCGCCGCTGCTCTCCCCCTGCTGTAATTACCGCTTCACCCAAACCTAATGTGGTTATCGTGACCTACATTCCTGGGAAATACGCTGCTCGTTCTCCAACCCGGGGTCTGGCTTCTTTCTCCTCCGTCCTCTTAATCTGGCCGCGTCCGTCGCCCCCGCCAGGGGCGAAAATCCCGGGGTAAAGCTGTCCCCCCCTAGAATAATTTGAGACAGAATTAATAATTTTGGAACAATGCAGTAGTATTTAGTAGTGATGCACCAAAATGAAAATTTGTGGCCAAAACTGAAATCGAAAATAATAATAAACAGTAAAATCTCATTACCCTTAAAACAGGACTCATCACTGGAAAAAAACAACAATTTTCACCTGTTTCAAGTAAATTTTCACTTGAAATAAGTAGAAAAATCTGCCAGTGGAACAAGATTTATCTTCTCATTACAAGCAAAAAAATCTTGTTCCATTGGCAGATTTTTCTACTTATTTTATGTGAAAATCTACTTGAAACAGCTGAAAATTGTTGTTTTTTTCCAGTGATGAGTCTTGTTTTAAGTGTAATGGGATTTTTTTTAACTAAAAATGAGACATTTTAACTAGAAATAGGACAGATATTCTTGTTAAGACTTTGGGTTTTTGCAGTGTATTATGTCAGATGTGCAGTATTATTACCACCTTCCACCTAATACCATTGTTTTGTATTGCTCTAAGAAAGCTCTTCTGCCTGTTTGCGAGATAGAGATGAAAATGTTAAAATGCTGTATTAAAGGAAGGCTAAAACTTTTATTCCTTGTCCCCCCCTGGATTTATTCTCTAAAATGTTACTGTTTATTGTCCCCCCCCACTATGAAACAGGATTTTCCCCCCTGGCCCCCGCCGATACAAACTGGATGTTTTTCACTGTCACAATAAAATGCTGCCATTGTTGGCGCTTCCCAAGATCTGACCCCCTGACCCCGGAGACTTTGTCTCGGCGAAAGCGTAGCCTAAACTTGGAAACTTGGACAGAAGCAGCAGTCCAGCTTGGATTGGGAGTTGTGTACTGTAAATACACGCTGGAGTGTGGGAAGGTGGCGGTGGTTTCCACATGAATACCCGCTGAGCTGAATTACAGACGCTCGGTTTAAGATCGTTTTGCCCCTCAACATCCCCCCCCCCAGCTCCAGGCAAAGCTCTGTGGATTAGGACGCATTTCAAGGTTAGATAGTTTACTCCAGGGTCTCCCAACCTGGGGTCCGGGCCCCCCTGGGGGTCCGGGCCAGAGATCTCTGGGGGGGGCGCGAAACTTTGTCTGCTTTGAAATTATGCAGTTGTAAAAATTATATTTGCAGAATGAGTCATTCATAAGACATTTTTAGGAATAATTTATGAATGTCTTGAATATTTTTTTGTTTTTTATACATTGGTGACAAATAGGGATGGGCGGTATACACAAAAAAATGTATCACGATAATTTCTGGCATTTATCCCGATAACGGTAAAAATGACGATAAAAAAAATACCAATTCAACTCCACTTTTGTAACTATAAATCTATCAAAAAACACTGCTCTAAAAGATACTAAATACTACTAAACTACACCAATTAAATTGAATTAATAAAAACCAATTAAATAAGTCCACCTGCAAAACTGGAATGACTCAGATCCGCCATGTTTGTTACACAAAAACTTCTTTCTTTCTTCTTCTTCTTTCTTTCTTTCTTTCTTTCTTTCTTTCTTTCTTTCTTTCTTTCTTTTCTTTCTTTCTTTCTTTCTTTCTTTCTTTCTTTCTTTCTTATCTTTCTTTCTTTCTTTCTTTCTGGCTCATTTCCTTCCTTCCTTCCTTCTTCCTTCCTTCCTTCCTTCTTCCTTCCTTCCTTCCTTCCATCCTTCCTACCTTCCTTCCTTCCTTCCTTCCTTCCTTCCTTCTCCTTCCTTCCATCCTTCCTTCCTTCCTTCCTTCCTTCCTTCCTTCCTTCCTTCCTTCCTTCCTTCCTTCTTGCTTCCTTCCTTCCTTCCTTCCTTCCTTCCTTCCTTCCTTCCTTCCTTCCTTCCTTCCTTCCTTCCTTCCTTCCTTCCTTCCTTCCTTCCTTCCTTCCTTCACGTACATTGTGCGTGGATTTAACACAGAACCATAAATCAGTTTTACACAAAAACATCATCAACAGGAATTTATCATTTTTACCAGCGAGATACAAATTCTTACTGTGGGGAATTTTTTGACGGTTTATCGTGAACGGTAAAATATCGCCCATTCCTAGTGACAAACACAGGAAATGATTCCATTCCCTTATTATTATATCATTACTCAACATTTAATCTACTCCGACAGGTTGTTAAAGGAAAAATGTTAAAAAATGTTGGTCTCATATTAAAAGAGACATTTTTCAGAAATATTTTTATGTCCTTTTACTGTACGTTCTTTTGTGCGTATTTTATACATTGGTGACATTGGAGAAAAACAAAGTCATATTTATACAGAGTAAACCAAAGAGAAATGTATCAAAAAAACATAATTAATGTTCATTTTTCATTTAAAGGAGATTGAGGCAGGATTTATGATAAACATTTGTATAAGTTTTAAGTTTTCTAGTAATAATGTCAGATGAACGGTTCCAACCAAAAAGAATGATTCCTCTAGTCGTATCTCTCCTTTGCCTTGAACAGGCTGTGTGCTGCAAAATGTGCTGCAATTCGGTCCCGAATTCCCACGCTGTCCTGTGGATGTGACGTCACATGACGCTGCATGCACGTTCTCCCCCGTTCTCCCGTGCCGGCTTCGCTGTTGGCTGCAGTACCCCCAACGGCCGTCGTGGTGAAAGGTGGCGCTAGAGAGTCTCATTTCTTAAAAGGAGCCTCATGCTCCTTTAAAGAGACTATTTTGGTGCTAGTACGTTCGGTCGGGGGCCTGGCTGGTCTTAGACACAAGTAGGGGGAAACAAGGAGAAAAGGTTGGGAACCACTGGTTTACTCAGTGCAGTTATGTCATTTAAATAAATGTGTTTGTGGGGGATTTTCCAAAACTGCGCTATCAGCTTAGGAAGCGGTTTTTGCGGTGGTGTTTCTCTCTCGATAGCAATCTGTCATGATACATGAATGGATTGTCTTCTTGGAGGACAAAGGGAGAAGCCAAATGTTGCACAATTTGTGAAAAGGATATTGATAATGCATATAAGTGTCTAATTCAGGGCACACCTGACCCCCGTGACACCACGCTTTCTTCTGGGTATCTGCTCTTTGTTTGGTTTTTTTCCTCACCTCAGGTCAGATTAGTGACACATAGAAATAATTTCCTTATCTTTTGTCCATGACTATTTAGAAAATCTTATCAAGTCTGCATTTTTGTTGTTCTTTCCTCTACTTGCTATTTTGATCAATCAATCAATCATTTATTTTAACTCACGGCCATGATCACATGGTATGGAGCACAAAAACCACAAACATTTGTACATTTGTAGCAAGTGGCAATGCATAAAGAAGACAAAAATAAGTAAGACAAAATATAAAATTTACGTTTCACATTCTAGAATGTTTTTCATACTTTGATACTTTATAATTATAGTGTTTTATATTTATTTACAGTATTTTCTTTAAACATTTTCCTTAAACTTGAAGATAGAACTGCACATTTTTAGGTTGTTATCGCAACTATTCCAAATTTCTCTAGCCTTAATTGATGTACATCTCTTTTTGATATTAGTTCTTGAAAAAAAAAGAGGAAAAAAAGGGAAAAAAGAGAGAAAAAAAAGGAAAAAAGAGAGGAAAAAAAGGAAAAAAAAGAAAAAAGGAAAAAAAGAAAAAAGGGAAAAAAAGGAAAAAAGGGAAAAAAGAGAGAAAAAAAGAGAAAAAAAAATATTAGTTCTTGCTGTAGTCATCTCAACATGAAATATTTAAACCCCCTCCATAAATCAAATGTACCAAATATTGCACTCATCTCAGCATTATTTTTCCCTAAACTATTTCCTTAAACTTGAAGATAGAACTGCACATTTTTAGGTCGTTATCACAACTATTCAAAATTTCTTTACCTTGATTGATGTGCATCTCTTTTTAATATTAGTTCTTGAAAAAAGAGAAAAAAGGGAAAAAAAGAGAGAAAAAAAAGGAAAAAAAGGAAAAAAAAGAAAAAAAAGGGAAAAAAGGGAAAAAAGAAGAAAAAAAGAGAAAAAACTGAGAAAAAAAGGAAAAAAGAGGAAAAAAAAGAGAAAAAAGGAAAAAAAGGAAAAAAAGGGGGAAAAAAGAGAGAAAAAAAGGGAAAAAAGGAAAAAAAGAAGAAAAAAAAAGAGAAAAAAAGGAAAGAAAAGAGAGAAAAAAAGAAAAAAAAGAGAAAAAAAGAGAAAAATATATATTAGTTATTGCTGTAGTCATCTCAAACATGAAACATTTAAACCCCTCCATAAATCAAATGCAAATGCTAAATCCAAATTTATCTAGCCTTAATTGATGTGCATCTCTTTTTGATATTAGTTCTTGAAAAAAAAGGAAAAAAAAGGAAAAAAAAGAAAAAAAAGGAAAAAAAGAAGAAAAAAAGAGAAAAACTGAGGAAAAAAAGGAAAAAAAGAGGAAAAAAAGAGAAAAAAGGAAAAAAAGGAAAAAAGGGGAAAAAAAGAGAGAAAAAAAGGGAAAAAAGGAAAAAAAAGAAGAAAAAAAAGAGAAAAAAAATGTGTTCTTTCTGTAGTCATCTCAAACATGAAACATTTAAACCCCCTCCATAAATCAAATGTACCAAACATTGCACTCATCTCAGCATCCTTTTCCCCGCATGTTGGGATGTTTTCAGGCCCGAACGCCCAGCTGTTCTACACGATCGCCTCCGGGGATCCGCAGTCCCCACTTCACCATCACCAGGGACGGGCTCCTGCAGACGCAGAAGGCCCTGGACCGGGAGACCCAGTCCTTCTACAACCTGGTGGTGACGGTCAACGACCTGGCGCCGCCGCCCGCGGCGCGCTTCACCAGCACGGCCCAGGTCTCCGTCATCCTGCTGGACGTCAACGACTGCGCGCCCACCTTCACCTCCCAGAAGAAGGCCTACATCCAGGAGAACACGCCCGTGGACACGGTGGTGTTCACGGCCAAAGCCGCGGACGCCGACAGCGGTCCCAACAGCTACGTGGAGTATTCTCTCCGCGGACCCTTTGGGAATAAATTCAACATCGGCACGATCGACGGAGACGTCCGTTTGGTCGGGGAACTCGACAGGGAGGAACTTTCCAACTACACGCTCACGGTTGTGGCTACAGATAAAGGCAAGCCCGCTCTTTTCCTCGTCCATGGATGTGATCATGATGGTGTTGGACGTCAACGACAACACGCCCAGTTTCTCTCAGAATATCTACGACATTGAGATCGAGGAGAACGTGTTGACCGGCACCGACGTCATCCAGGTCTTTGCTAGCGACGCCGATGACGGCATCAACGGCCAGATACGTTTCTCGGTGTCCGGGGGAAACACCAACGCTGATTTCCGGATCGATTCGGTGACCGGGGTGATTTCCGTGGCCAAGCAGCTGGACCGCGAGACGTGTTCGTCCTACTCGCTGGTGGTGCAGGCGGCCGACCGCGGCAGCAGCCCCCGCGTGGACCGCGCCACCGTCAACATCCTTTTACTGGACGTTAACGACTGCTCGCCGGTGTTTGAGCTCTCCCCCGTACTCCATCAACGTCCAGGAGAACCTCAGGAACCTCCCGAAGAGCATCCTGCAGGTCAGTGTCTGTTTCTTTTTCTCAGGTCATTTCTTTCACATTGAGGCCACGTTTACACATAGCCGGGTATTTACAACAATTTCCCCCTCTACGTTTTGGAAAATACCGCAATTTACCCGCATAAATACGCTGTTAAGGTGCTATGAGCATCCAAACCTGCAGGGGGCAGTGTAACGAGAAGATAAAGTCATGCTAGCCCAGGGGTCAGCAACCCGCGGCTCTTTAGCGCCGCCCTAGTGGCTCCTGGAGCTTTTTCAAAAATGTTTGACCTTTTTTTCTTCTTTTTTCTTTTTTCCTTTCCATTTTAATCTCGACATTTCGTCTATTTCCTTGACATTTTGACTATATTCCTCGACATTTTGGCTTTTCTCCTCAACATTTTGACTATTTCCTCGACATTTTGACTATTTTCCTCAACATTTTGGCTTTTTTCCTCAACATTTTGGCGTTTTTCCTTGACATTTTGGCTTTTTTCCTCGACATTTTGGCGTTTTTCCTCGACATTTTGGCGTTTTTCCTCGACATTTTGACTATTTCCTCAACATTTTGACTATTTCCTCAACATTTTGACTATTTTCCTCGACATTTTGGCTTTTTTACTCGACATTTTGACTATTTCCTCGACATTTTGACTATTTTCCTCAACATTTTGGCTTTTTTCCTCAACATTTTGGCGTTTTTCCTTGACATTTTGGCTTTTTTCCTCGACATTTTGGCGTTTTTCCTCGACATTTTGGCGTTTTTCCTCGACATTTTGACTATTTCCTCAACATTTTGACTATTTCCTCAACATTTTGACTATTTTCCTCGACATTTTGACTATTTTCCTCGACATTTTGACTATTTTCCTCGACATTTTGACTATTTTCCTCGACATTTTGGCTTTTTTCCTCGACATTTTGACTATTTCCTCGACATTTTGACTATTTCCTCGACATTTTGGCTTTTTTCCTCGACATTTTTACTATTTCCTCGACATTTTAACTATTTTCCTCGACATTTTGACTATTTTCCTCGACATTTTGACTATTTCCTCGACATTTTTACTATTTCCTCGACATTTTAACTATTTCCTCGACATTTTAACTTTTTTCCTCAACATTTTGGCTTTCGCCATTTGCCTTCATTCTAAGGCTTATACAAGACTTTTCATTTTTTGCGGCTCCAGACATATTTGTTTTTTGTGTTTTTGGTCCAATATGGCTCTTTCAACATTTTGGGTTGCCGACCGCTGTGCTAGCCAATCAGAATCTGGAAAAAGACGTTGGCGGAACCATAAATCAGCCCGGACTGCCAGTTACTTCCAAGAGACGGAACGACAGTCTTTCGTTTGGAGTGACAGAGAAGTGGAGTTACTTTTAAGTGTGACTTTAGAATATAAAACTGGTAAAATACAAGAAAATATTGACGGTGGCCAAACAAATTGTAAACACAGGTCGCACACATGATGCTGGTGACGTTTCTGTCTCATAATGTGACGTTCTGAAGCCTAAATGTCCGTTTCTCTCTGTTTACAAGCAAAATCTCCACTTTGGCCGGAGTTTTCAGAAATGATGGTTTTTGGTGACTTTGAGCTTCGTTTTCTTGTAAACGAACGACCAAAACGCATGAAAAGGCCACCGTTTTTGCTACGTGTAAACGGTTGGTAGTCCGTTGACACACAGGAACATCCTGAGGGAAAAGAAGCCCGCTCTTTGAATGACAGTTCAAAGAGCTTAAATAAGCTTAATGTTTTAACCTAATATGTTCTAATTCTAACGTAATAAGCCCAGGTATGCTACTGGTATAAGTGTACTAAACGCTGAGCACGGTGGTCTTTATTTCTAAATAAAATGACAAATACTTGACTGAGAAGATAAAGAAAAGTGATATACAGCTGTGATTTTACTCTGCTCAGTTTGCATCTTAAACCATTTCACTAAAATATGAAACCAAAGCTAAACTGCATGACGAGGAAATCGGCATTCTCGCCACTTCTGATGACTAAATGAGGCATGTACGAGATTCGGAGGAGGGGGAAAGCTTATTTCCAGTAGCGGGCAGCTCCAGTTTCTCTGACTTTGTGTACCTTAAGAGGAAATGAGGGTACGGTTATGTGTTGGGAAACGGTCCAGACACGGTGGCTGCACGGGAGCTCCCGTCTGTGGGGAGACCTGGCCGTGCCGTGGCTGCAGGAACGGCCGAGAAAAATCCTCAACGCCATCAAAAACATGTCCATCCCAACTTCTGACGAGTAAGAATAGAGCAGGGGTCTCTAGAGCCGCATGCGGCTCTTTAGCGCCGCCCTAGTGGCTCCTGGAGCTTTTAAAAAAATGTTTGACCTTTTTTTTCCTTTTTTTTCCCTTATTCCTTTCCTTTTTAATCTCGACATTTTGACTTTTTTCTCAAAATGTGGAAATTTTTCACGAAATTTTGACTATTTCCTCCACATTTCGACTTCTTTCT